>NC_057807.1:87136609-87322554 GCF_018294505.1 Triticum aestivum
CGATATGCAACCGAGGAAGTTTCTACTGACGCCAAGAAGCAAGCAAGGTTCCGTAAGGGACTTAGTCCTGAGCTTCGCCGCGACCTCCGTCTGCATGAGTGCACATCTTTTCAGAAACTTGTCAATAAAGCCATCAGTGCTGAAACTGGTCAGACTGACTATGACGCAACACGCAAGCATGGCCGTGATATGGGTTCCTCATCCGGTGTTGGTCCTCAGAAGCGCCGCGTGTGGGTACCCAACACCGCCCTGCCACCCAGGTTCACACCGAGGCCATCTTTCCAGGCGCCTCGCCCTGTTCAACAGTCTGCACCGGCCAAGCCCTATGGGGGTCCATCTAACAATGCTCCTCCACGTACCAGTTCCGTGACTTGTTTCAAGTGTGGGGAATCTGGTCACTATATGCGTGAGTGTCCCCAGACCAACCCCAATCAATCTGCTAAAGCTGTTGGCCGTGGCAAGCCGACAGGGAAAGTGTTTCATGCTAAACCGGTCACCGCCTCACGTGGCCATGTCAACTGCATCTCTGCTGAAGAAGCTCAAGAGGATCCCAACGTCGTTCTCGGTACGCTCCTTGTTAATTGCCACCCGGCATCTGTTCTTTTCGATACAGGAGCCTCTCATTCTTTTATATCCGAAAATTATGCTCGTTTGCATAACGTTGCATTCTGTGACATGCCAACCTCTATGGTAATTCAAACTCCGGGATCCAAATGGCAAACTTCTAGAGTAAGCCATGGAAACGAAATCCAAGTCGACAGACTTGTTTTTCTCGCATCTTTGATAGCCCTTAAATCTTCAGATATTAATATCATTCTGGGTATGGACTGGATGTCAGCTCATCATGCCCAAATTGATTGCTTCTCTAGGACTGTTCAACTCACCCATCCTTCGGGGAAGATAGTCAATGTCTTGACCCAAATAGCCAAGCGACAATTATATTCTCTTAACGCCAGCCCTTTGCCAGACCTTGAGGACATTCCGGTAGTCCGTGACTTCCCGGATGTCTTTCCAGAGGAATTGCCAGGTGTTCCACCTGACAGGGATGTTGAGTTCGTAATCGACCTCATCCCCGGAACCGTTCCGATTGCTAGAAGACCTTATAAGATGGCACCACTAGAACTAGCCGAGCTTAAGAAACAACTCGATGAATCCTTCAAAAAGGGTTTCATCCGCCCTAGTTCATCTCCGTGGGCTTGCCCCGTCCTATTCGTCAAGAAGAAGGATGGTACGGACCGGATGGTTGTAGATTACCGACCTGTCAATTTGGTCACAATCAAGAACAAATATCCACTTCCCAGGATCAACGACCTGTATGATCAGCTCGCTGGATCCTCAGTCTTCTCCAAGATGGATTTGAGGTTGGGCTACCATCAAATAAAAATCAGAAACGGGGACATTCCCAAAACGGCCTTTGTTACTCGTTATGGCCAATACGAGTACACCGTCATGTCCTTCGGACTAACCAACGCTCCAGCCACCTTTTCTCGGTTAATGAACTCAATCTTCATGGAGTATTTGGATAAATTCGTCGTGGTTTACCTCGATGATATACTCATCTACTCCAAGAACGAGGAAGAACATGCCGAACATTTGAGGCTAGTGTTGAAGAAACTTCGAGAGCATCGCCTTTATGCCAAATTTTCTAAATGTGAATTCTGGTTATCAGAAGTGACCTATCTAGGTCATGTAATATCTGGTAAAGGTATTGCTGTTAATCCTGAGCAAGTTCAAGCCGTCCTTAATTGGACTCCACCTGAATCGGTCAAGCAAGTTCGGAGTTTTCTAGGCTTAGCGAGCTATTGTCGTCGCTTTGTCGAGAACTTCTCCAAAGTTGCTAAACCCCTAACCGAACTCCTCAAGAAAGATAAGAAGTTCGAATGGACTCCACAATGTGAGCTCAGCTTTCAGGAACTGAAAAGACGCCTGACCTCTGCTCCCGTACTGGTACCGCCAGACTTTTCCAAGGTCTTTGTTATCTACTGCGACGCCTCGCGACAAGGACTAGGTTGCATTCTTATGCAAGATCGACACGTAATTGCTTACGCTTCACGGCAATTGCACCCACACGAGGAGAATTATCCTACTCATGATCTAGAGCTTGCAGCCGTAGTCTATGCACTTAAGACCTGGCGACATTACCTCCTCGGTAATCGTTGCGAAATATTCACTGATCACCAAAGTCTGAAGTACATTTTCACCCAACCGGATTTGAATCTCAGGCAGAGACGTTGGGTTGAATTGATCACAGACTTCGACTTAGGAATAACTTACACCCCAGGGAAAGCCAACGTCATGGCTGATGCGCTAAGTCGTAAATCTTATTGTAACAACCTGATGTTACAACAAAGTCAACCGCTCCTCCATGAGGAATTTCGGAAGCTTAACCTTCACATTGTACCTCAAGGTTTTCTTTCCACCTTGGTAGCAAAACCTACTCTTACGGATCAAATCATCGATGCCCAAAGGCGAGATAAGGGAATATCTAAAATCAAAGAGAACATTGCTAGCGGAGGTGCTAGTTGTTTCTCCACAAATGATCATGGTGTTGTGTACTTTGAGAACCGTCTAGTGGTTCCCAAGAACCAGCATCTACGGCAATTGATCCTTAAGGAAGCTCATGAATCTCCTCTCACCATTCATCCCGGTAGTACTAAGATGTATCAGGACCTACGCCAGAGGTTCTGGTGGACTAGGATGAAGAGAGAAATTGCTCAGTATATTGAAAATTGCGACGTCTGTCGTCGTGTAAAAGCAGAGCACCAACGGCCTGCTGGCACCCTTCAACCCTTAGCTATTCCTGAATGGAAATGGGATAAAATTGGTATGGATTTCATTACCGGTTTTCCCAGGACCAAGAGAGGGAATAATGCTATTTTCGTCGTGGTCGATCGTCTTTCCAAAGTAGCCCATTTCTTACCTGTTCGTGAGAGTATAACCGCTAGTCAGCTGGCAGATTTGTACATCTCCCGAATAGTGTCTCTCCATGGTGTTCCTTTGGAAATTAACTCGGATCGAGGAAGTCTTTTCACCTCTCGATTTTGGGAAAGTTTCCAAAATGCTATGGGGACTCGTCTCTCCTTTAGCACCGCCTTCCACCCTCAGTCGAGTGGTCAAGTGGAACGCGTCAACCAGATTCTAGAAGACATGCTTCGAGCCTCTGTTATCTCATTCGGCATGGACTGGGAGAAGTGCCTTCCATTTGCCGAATTCGCTTACAACAACAGCTATCAATCTAGCTTGGGTAAAGCCCCTTTTGAAGTTCTCTATGGACGACGGTGTCGAACACCCCTTAACTGGTCAGAGACCGGGGAAAGACAATTCTTTGGCCCGGACATGATTCAGGAAGCAGAAGAACAAGTTCGCATCGTTCGTGAAAAGTTGAAAACAGCCCAATCTCGTCAAAAGAGTCAATATGACCGAAAACATAAGGCTATGACTTTCGAGGTTGACGAGAAGGCTTATCTTCGGGTCACCCCTCTGAAGGGAACCCATCGTTTCGGTATCAAAGGCAAATTGGCTCCTCATTACATTGGACCTTTTCGCATTCTTGCCAAACGAGGAGGAGTTGCCTACCAGTTGGAACTACCTCCGCACCTCTCCAGGGTCCACGATGTCTTCCACGTTTCTCAACTCAGGCGTTGCTTCTCGGATCCTATCCGTGAAGTGGACCACGAAACGCTTGATCTCCAAGATAATCTTACATATCGAGAGTACCCCATTCGTATCCTCGATCAGGCCGAACGTACCACCCGACGTCATAATATCAAGTTTCTCAAAGTTCAATGGTCGCACCATTCGGAGGATGAAGCAACCTGGGAAAGGGAGGATCGTCTTCGACTCGAGTATCCTGCCTTCTTCCCGGAGGAACCCAAATCTCGGGACGAGATTCTTTTGAGTGGGGGTGAGTTGTCACATCCTAGCTAGCCATGCATTAGAGTGTTGCATCATGTTTCCTCTTTCATCAGAAACTTGAAATGGGGATCTGTGAAACCCTCAGAATCATTTTTTGAAAATGATCCAAATAAAAATTTCTCCAAAAAGGTCCAAGAAAATGCTCATGTTGCTCTCTGAAAATATTGGACAGAGATAAAAATCAAACCAATGTTTTTAAGAGCTCATAGGTATTTATTTTGGGCATTTGGAATTAATGCATAAATATTTGCATTGGAAATATATTAATTATATATATTAATATATGTCCAAATATTATGCCATTTATAAAGGAGCTCTGAAATAATATATCTAGCTCCTGCAAAAATTGGCATAAGGAAATAAAATGATTTAATATTTTATTTAAATCAAAACAAATGTCAGAAATTAAAAAACAGAAAAATAAAATAAAAGGGAGAAGCTTACCTGGGCTCCTCCCTGTGCAGCCCAGCCAGCTGGCCGGCCCAGCCAGCAGCCGGCCCAGCCCACCTCCCTCCTCTGTCGTCTTCGTCCCGACAGAGGGAGGGGAGTGTGGCCGGCGCGCGCGCGCGCCACCGCGCCACGCCACCTCTCTCCCTGCCTGCCTGCCCTCCCCTCCTCGCCTCGATGCCCCGGGACGACGCCACGCTTCTCCCCTGCTCTCTCTCACTCTCCCCCGGCTCTTCCCTCCTCTCCCTCGCTCTCTCTCTCACACGGCCGAACACCACCGTCGCCGCCGTTCGCCATAGCAGCCATCTCCGGCCACCCCTCGCTCCCCCGACTAGCTCAGAAGCTCCACCACGACCCCCTCTTCCTCCCCACCGCTCCACAGCTCCCCGGAAGCCCTGCATCGCCGCCACGTCGCCGTTCCCCTCTTCGGGCTCCGACCATCGTCGCCGTCGAATTCGTCGTCTCCAGCGCGTCCCCGAGCCGCTAACCATCCCTGCAGCTCCGCGGTGAGCCCCCGGATCGTTTCCCCCTTCTCCCCTGGTCTCTCCCGACCTCTAGGCCCTAGCCCCACCTTGGCCGAGAGCTCCACGCCGCCGGCGATGTCGCCGTCGTGGCCACGGTCACCGTAGCACCCAACCGAGCACACTATCGTGCTCCACACCTCACTAGGATCACGCAGCACACACTAACGCCTCCCCAAACCCTCTGCAACACCGATCCCGACCGCACCCGAACTCCGGCGGCCGCAGCCGAGCTCGCCGCCGTCGACTCCGGCCACCCCAGGCCCAGCCACAGCCACCGTTCGATGCGCGGGAGCAAGGGCTCTCCAACGAGCCCAAGCACGGCCTTGCCCGTGCCCTGTAGCGCGATCCCGCGTCGCGCCGCCGTCTCGGGCCTCGCCGGCGTCACGTCGCCGGTGGGTTTGACCCACTTTGACCACGGCAGGACACCCCCTGAGTCCCTGACAGGTGGGCCCAGCCCTGTAGCTAATTAGGATTAGTGCTAACCACTGTTAGTTAACCCCTGACACTGACCAGTGGGCCCCAGTGCCACTAATCCCTAATTAGGATTAATTTAAACCTGTTAAACCCCCCTGTCACTGACGTGTGGCCCCCACACGTCAGGTTTGACCCCAGACAGCCGCAGTTGACCACTGACGTCATGCTGACGTCATGCTGGTGCAATAATTATAATTTCTGGATTTAATTTAAATCAGGAAATTCCAGAATATTATTTAAACTTCAAAAATTCATAACTTTTATTCTGTAACTCCAAATTGGACAAATTATATATGAAAAATGATCAGAAAAATCCAATCTATCCATCTGTACTATTTTCATGCATGTTCAAACAAGTTAAATTGATGTTTTAAGCAGAACAAGAAAAAGCACTTAAAGAGGCCATGTTTGAGTTTGAAATTTGAATCTTTGATTCAAATTTGTTCAAACCCTTCTGGTTTTAGTTGCATTAGCCAACACACTCATCTTGCCATGTCTCATGCATGCATCATATTGTTGCACATTGTTTGGTGATGTTTGCGTATCGATGTCCTTTGCGACAGGTTCTGCCTCCGAGGAGTACCGTGATTACCCTAATGAAGAACCGTATCAGTGCATCGAACCATCAGGCAAGCAACCAACCATTTGATCATATCGATACAATCCCATGTTCTCGCTCCTGCTCTCTTTTACTCTATTAAGACAACGCGTTTCAAACTGCTGTGTGCTACGGTAGTTGAACCCATTTCCTCTGCATGACCTGTCATTGCCACAGTAACTAGATGAAACCCACTAGCATGTGTAGGAGTTGATTGAGCCATATGTATGTGTTGTTCCTACCTTGCTATGCCTGCTATGCTTAGAGTCGTGTCAGGTCTGGTTCATCTGGGTGATGGGCTAGAGTGAAATGATTATGTCGGTAATGAGAGTGGTGTGGTGAACACGATTTGGTAAAGGTATCGATGAGAGGCCATGTAGGAGTACATGGTGGGTTGTTTCATTGAAGCCGACCTTAAGCACTGAGATCTGTATGTGTGATTTAAGATACAGCTACTACCATGCATTGGGCCCTGAAATATGACCCCGCTCGACTTCTTATTCACCCTAGCCCTCTGTCCAGGAGTTGCACGTAGTTTCTGGTGTTTGTAGCCTACTGGAGGCCGTGGACAGCGCTGACCGTAGGGGTGGGCTGTGATGCGGTAGGTATGTGGCACGGTGTACCGAATACCCGTTAGGTATCTCGGGAACCCTGTTCACATCGTTCGGGGCCGTATGGGAAACCTCGGCCGGACTCCCTGCGGATGGAACCTGAATAGGCGATAAACCTGGACTAGAGGCTTAAGTGTTTAGGTTGGTCGTGGTCTACACCCACGTCGGCTTTCGCTTGAAGTCTGCCGAGCACATGTCGTGTGCAGACGCTAAGTGGTGGAAACATGTATGAAGAAGTACACCCCTGCAGGGTTATCATAATCTATTCGAATAGCCGCGTCCGCGGTAAAGGACTACTTGGTTGCCTATACAGTTCATAGACAAGTAAATGGAAACTACTAAAAGCCTCAAGATAAGTGTGAGTGCCGAGGATGGCTCTTCCGTAGGAAGACGGAGGTGGATCCTCGGTAGTGTATTGCAGTGGTGAGTAGTGGACTCGTGTGCGCAAAACCATTTCAAGTTGAAGTATCGTAGGATAGCCTAGCCAAGAGTCAAAGCTGGCTTGCTGCAATAACTCCACCAACCCTTCTTGATAATATGCATGTATGTAGGACCTGATGTAAGTCTTGCTGAGTACCTTTGTACTCATGTTACTATAATCTACATTTTTTACAGAAGACGCTGCAACCCCTTCTGATGGGTTCTATGTAGACGTTGACATCAACGAGTAGGCTAAAGACCCAGGTGGTGACCCTGAGCTTGTGATGGACCACATAGTATAGCTAGGCTTTCGAAGCCTCTTTTATTTTACTAGTTGTTTGTACTCAGACAAGTTACTTCCGCTGCTGGTTTGTATGACTGTATGACTTGAATGCTGGGTCGTGTGACCCGTACCTGTGTGTATGATTATGTATGGCTCCCTGAGCCTTAAATAAAGTACTTGTGTCGTAGAGTCATGTTGTGATGCCATGTTGTATTTGCACATATCGAGCATACTGTGTGTATGTTATTGAAATGCTTGGTATGTGTGGGATCTGACTATCTAGTTGTTTATCTTTAGTAGCCTCTCTTACCGGGAAATGTCTCCTAGTGTTACCACTGAGCCATGGTAGCTTGCTACTGCTCTGGAGCACTTAGGCTAGCCGGCATGTGTCCTTCTTCGTTCCGGTGTCTGTCCCTTCGGGGAAATGTCACGCATTGAGTACCGGAGTCCTGTTAGCCCGCTACAGCCCGGTTTACCGGAGTCCTGCTAGCCCAGTGCTACAGCCCGGACCCTCTTGCTGATGACCGACACGTTCGAAGCTGGGTCATGGATGCCTGTCCCTGTAAGTCTGTGCCACTTTGGGTTTACAACTAGTCATGTCAGCCCGGGCTCCTTAACATATGGATGCTAGCGACACTATCATATACGTGAGCTAAAAGGCGCAAACGGTCCCGGGCAAAGGTAAGGCGACACCCGTGGGGATACCGTGCGTGAGGCCGCAAAGTGATATGAGGTGTTACAGGCTAGATCGATGTGTCATCGAGTCGGGGTCCTGACAAGGATGGCCTTGGATGGAAAAACTTACAATTGCAAAGTTCTTCGTCTCATCGAAACGGACGATTTTAATATAAAAATCGTCCCCATCCGAGGTCATATGCAAAAGTTAGAGGCAAAACCGTGCGCTGCAGCAATGTTTGGCCGGATCATCCGGGCCGGGGTCCGGATCATCCGGTTAATTGAAGTACAAAGACGCCAGAAGGTTGACACTGAAGCCGGATGATCTGGGTCCAATCCCGGATGATCCGGATGGAGGCCGGACAGTCCGGGTAAAAGTCCGACATCCGGGCAGTTTTTTCTGCCGCAGATGTTAGAAAACAGCCCGAAACTCCCTCAAGACGACCTCAGATCGAAAAGTGTTCAACATGAAAGTTGTGCATCTCGTCGAGGCGGTGGATTTCGATATAAAACTCGCCCAAATCCAAGGTCGTATGTGAATTTTAGAGCCCAAACAGTGAGCTGCTGTCAGAAAACTGGGCTAGGCCGGATCATCCGGGCCTAGAGCCGGACATCCGGGCCGAAGGTCGTGAGAAGTCCGAGTTTGGCTAGACTTTGATAATTTGGACGGCAAGGCAAGTCCTTTTCTTGTATGGGAAGTCCATCCGCCTCTTATATAGATAATAGGTGACGGGCGATTGAACAACACACAATCGAACAAATCTATTTGCACTTTTTACCTTTACTTTTTCCTTCTCCCTTGTTCTTCTTCTTCCTCGTTCTTCGCATGTTCTTCTTGTTGCAAGGCGGCGAACCTCGAGGCCCTGGGGGCGGTCAGGTCGACCTAGGGCAGCCCATAACCGCGCGCGCCCTGACGGGGTCCCTCCGGGCGTGTGGGGTTTCGGGTCTACAAAAGAGCCCACCGGATTGCCTTGCATACCGCGCTTCCGACGGGTCTCCTTAGAGGTGAGCTGCGGTGCATCACCCCCGGCGTCGAGGGTACACGTGACGTGTTCGTGTGCGAACAATTATGCAAGCTCTGCCACACCAATATTCAACAGTTAGATTTCTCTGACACTTCAACATACTGAATCTAGAGGATCACACAACAAAGGTAGTACTCCCTCCGTTCCTAAATATAAGTCTTTGTACAGATTTTACTATAGACTACATACGGAGCTAAATGAATGAATCTGCACTTAAAATGCATCTATATACGTCCGTATGTGGTCCATAGTGATATCTCTATAAAGACTTATATTTAGGAACGGAGGGAGTATTACCCAACTGCTAAAGAAGTTCGCTCAATAACTGTTGCCATTGTAGATTGTACAGACTAGAGAGTAGAGACAAACAAAGTGTGGTTGGCAAACAAAACTATGATAGGATAACAGATTAAACAAGAAATTAGGATATTTGTACAAATTACTTCTTGGCATCCTCAGCAAAATAAATATAAAATTTTAAAATTTGGTCGGAAGAGAAAGAAAACATAACAACACACGGATCTAACAGAAAAGGATATAATTTACCTAGGGCAAGATACCCTTTTGTCCCGGCAAGCCTTGTGCAGTTTGAATCATCCGCATATAGTACTTTGGCTATACCAAAATCAGAGATGCATGCTCTGAATTCCAGATCAAGCAAAATGTTGTTGCTTGATATGTCTCTATGGACTATCGGTGCAAAGCAATCATGATGCATTTAAGATAAAGCATGAGAAACATCATTGATAATATTTAACCTTCTTATCCAATCCAAATCAGCTATAGTTTCCCTATTCTTTAAAGATTATGCTAAGCTTCTTCTGTCCATGTATTCGTACACCAGAAATCTTCCCTGAGTTGCAGAACAGTAGCCAAATAACTTCACAATGTTTCGATGCTAAATATGGATCAATGCATCTATTTCATGATCAAATGACTCATCATCTTCCATCAGATGGATCTTCTTCACCGCAAATATTTCACCACTAGGTAACTGAGCTCTATACACCGACCCACTATCTCCAGTTCCAATGCAGTGACTATCACCGAAATTCTTTGTGGCGTCAACAATTTTCTTGTACAGATCTTGTCCATCAATGTTCCAGATGACGAACAACTTTGTTTGCTGCAAGCCATTACCACTTCATGTGCTATATTTCTTCCTTTTATATCTCAATATTGTTACTACTGTGGTGATAAGTGTCATGAATATGCAACTTGTATTACTAGGAGGTCAAAGCCACCATATATATGATGTACATGAGGATGCCAAAAGGCAAGAATACAAAAGGCCAAAGGCCATCATCAATATAACTCTAACACCCCCCCCCCCTTCAAACTCATGGTGGCTCGACAACACTGAGTTTGGAGAGGTGAAATCTATGTTGTGTGCTCTAGTCTATGCCTTCGTGAAGAAGTCCGCTAGCTGTAACTCGGAAGGCACATACTGAAGAGCAATAACATGATCCTGCACAGCAGCGTGCACATAATAAGCATCAACACTAATATGCTTGGTAAGCTCATGCTTCACAAGGTCCCGCACAATACTGATAGCACCTGTACTATTGGACAAGAGGGTGGTAGGTGTAGTAACAGAAACACCAAAATCCTCCAGTAGTCATCGTAACCAAGTCACCTCTGTCGTCATAAGAGCCATAGCTCTCAACTCGGCCTCTGCACTCGAACGAGAAACTACAGTTTGTTTCTTCGTCTTCTAGGCAATGAGAGAACTACCAAGAAAAACACAGTAAGCAGAAAGTGAACGGCGATCCGAAGGATCACTGGTCCACGTAGCATCTGAATAGCCCTGGAGCTATAACGAGTTGGTACGAGGAAAAAAGAGACGATGAGAGATCGTGCCACGAAGATATCGTAGAACACGAAGAAGGTGACTATAGTGAACTGAAGTGGGAGCGGAAACAAACTGGATCAGAATATGGACCGGATAGGAGATATCCGGATGAGTGACAGCAAGAGAGACAAGACTCCCAACAAGATGACGATAACGCGTCGGATCAGACAAGAGCTCACCATCATAAGCACGAAGGTTAACATTGAGCTCCATATGAGTCTCAGCAGTGCGCTCGTCACTAAGAGTCGCACGAGCAAGAAGACCCTGGATATACTTTTCTTGGGAAATAGAAAAGCCATTAGAGGAGGAGGAAACCTCAATCCCAAGAAAGTAACAAAGGGGACCAAGATCAGACATAAGAAACTGCTCACTGAGACGGGCCTTGACGAAGGCAATGTACTCAGAATTATCGCCAGTCATGATCATGTCATCAACATATAGAAGAAGAAGAGTGTGACCACAAACAGAAAGGTGGACAAACAACGCTAGATCATGAGCACTGGGCGAAAAAACCAGCTGCAGTGACCACAGAGGCAAAACGCTCAAACCAAGTGCAGGGGGCTTGCTTAAGGCCATATAGAGAGCGACGAAGACGGCAAACCATGCCATCAGGAACTGAATACCCAGGTGGTGGCTGCATATAAGCTTCCTCACACAACTCACCATTAAGGAAGGCATTCTTAACATCAAGCTGAGACACGGACCAATGGCAAACAAAGGCCACAGTGATAAGTGTGCGGACAGTGGTCATATGGGCCATAGGAGCAAAAGTCTCATCGTAATCACGACCATGCTCCTGCTGAAAGCCACGAGCCATAAGACGAGCTTTATAATGCTCAAGAGAACCATCAGAGCGAGTCTTAATCTTATAGACCCACTTACAAGTGATGGGACGAACACGGGGGGAAGAGAAACCAGGTCCCACGTGCCATTGCGCTCAAGGGCAGCAATCTCCTCTGCCATCGCGAACTGCCATTCAAGATGAACAATAGCATCTCGATAAGAAGTCGGCTCAAGAACGGCCGAAAGACCATAACGAGAAGGAGAATATCGGTCAGGGGGCGGACAAGGCCGAGAACAAAGACCATAATTCGGGTGAGAGGAGGAAGACGACACAACAGAAGTAGAGGGCACATCGGCAGACTCATTCACAACACGTGAACGACGAGTATAATGAAAAGGAAAGGATGGAAGAGGTGGAATCACTTGAGGTGGAGACGGGGAATGTATCGGTGATGAAGGTGGAAAAGGGGAAGCTATCGGCGATGAAGGTGGAGAATCATGCGACGAGTGAGTAGAAGAAATCATAGGAGAGGACGGCGTCCGATCTGCAACAGCAGGATGAGGAGTAGGAATACTGGGCACAGAGGGAGGTGTATCTGGGAAAGTAAGAAAAGACATGTCCTCCATAGAAAAAGCCGAGGAGGATGGACGCGGGTAGAAGGGACGAGATTCATCAAAGGTCACATCCCGGGAAAAACGCATCCGGCGACCGACAAGATCCCAACACCGATAGCCCTTATGCTCATCACTGTATCCAAGAAAGACACACTCAACAGACTGAGCGGTCAATTTGGTGCGTTCCCGAGGGGCAAGCAAAACATAGCAGACACAACCAAACAAACGGAGCAGATGTCACTGCTGAAAAGAGCTGGTAGATGCAACAACAGGGGTTGCGAGCAGGGTCGGCCCATAGGCCGGGGCAACGGGGCGACCGCCCTGGGCCCCTGGGATGTAGGGGCCCCGGCCCAGGTAGTATCTTCTTTAGGTCTAGAAAAAATTAAGAGGAAATAAAAGAAAGCCCAAGCCCACCACGTAGCTAGCACTCACGGACCGAACTGGAGCACTCCATCGATCTCCTCCAGTCTCCTCGCCGCCTCGGCTCCTTCCCCGAATTCTCCAATCTCAGAGAATGGCGCCGCCGCTCCCATGCACTTCCAAATTCGATGTGCCGCTCCCGTGTATACATTAATGGAGATCGATGGTGCTATTCCCTTCCCCCAAACATCTATGTTTGCATCCTCAATGTTCCCCATCAAGTAGACGTTTGAGGCATCACCACATCAGAGATGGTAAGTCTCCCTCCTTCGCCTAATCAAGTACTTTTTTCATGCATTGTTAAATAGCCCGCCTCTACGCCTCTGATTGCTCCATCTGACATCTCCAATTCTTCTCTTCCTAGTTCCTGCTCTTCTGCTGGCCTGTTCTTCAAAGCTTCATTGGATCCAGGGATGAGAAGGGGGGATGGGGAATGAGTGTTGCAGCCTTGCAGATCTAGGAAGCTGCATTGACAATTCGACATCAAGCCATATGCCCATATTCAGGTGTTTTTGTTCCCTGTATTGACTGTTTTTCTACAATTATTTCATTATTTGGTTACATGTCTTCTAAAAAATGTTTATAAGTGAGAAAAGGAATAGAAAAAAACTGAGAGATGACCTGGTAGAATCCCATAAAGGTTCAATTGACATTTTTATACAAATAGTAGTTCTTCGAAGAACTTAAAAGTGTTCAGAAGTATATTTGGCTTCTTACTTAGCTCAAAGACTTGAATTATTGAATGATATTGAATTATGCAAATGCTTTTGAAATACAATATATTCTGAATTTTTATCTACCCACAAGGGCCCCATTTTGTCGTCTCGCCCCAGGGCCCCGCATATGTATGGATCGGCCCTGGTTGCGAGACTAGCACATGTGGCAGCAGAGGGAATACGAAGCCATTCAAGCTCCCAAAGACCATCAGAACATCGAGGGCCAGCACCAAGTAGAGCACCCGTGCGACGATCCTGAACAGAACATGAATCAAAGTCGAGAATGACCCTACAACTAGAGTCAACAATCTGACCACCAGATATGAGCTGTATGGTAAGTCGAGGAACATGAGCGACAGAGGGAACATGAAATGAAGAAGTGCTAAGAGTGCCTCGACTGGCTACAGGGAGGGGAGTGCCATCAGACGTAAGAACACAAACAGGAGACTCGACAGGTCGAACAGAGGTCAAGTGGAAGAATCATAAGTCATATGAAAGGAAGCTCCAGTATCAAGAATCCATGAGGATGTACCTAGAAGAGTAGGTGGTGGTTTCTCAGTGCCAGAAGAGTCAACCACGGAAACTGCAGAACCTGTCAGCAAAGAATCCCAAGCATCAAGTAGGCATCGCAGCTGCACAACCTCACGGGCAGATAGGGACACGCGCGAGAGAGGTTGAGGTAGAAACACATGTCGACGATGAGCAGTCGCCACCTCCCGTGGAAGCCGCGTGGAGAGTCGGCTGTGAGTAGAAAGTCGACGTAGAGCCGCATGTGAAAGCCATTGGGGGAGTCAACATAGAGCGCTCACCACCGCGTGCAGAAGCTGCGGGAGCAGTCGACATAGGGCGAGAATCATCAGTTGCAGAAATCGTGGGAAGAGTCGCTGAAGAATGACCAACACCATGCAGAGAAGCAGCTACAAGAGGTGCTATAGCTGTCGAAGGAGTCAATGTAGAGCGACCAGCAGCACCGGTGGAAGTCGCAAAAGGTTTCGAAGTAGAGCGACAACCACCACCTCCAAACGGGCGAGTACCAAGCCCCGAGGAAAGGCGCATGTGCGAGACGGGATCAATGTATGGAATACTGAAGAAAAACACGGGCAACGCGGGAGAGGGGTACCCGACGAACACATTGTACCACTTTTTTTTGCTTTTTTTTCTCTTTTTTTGTCACCACAGACTTCAAGTCAGGCAAACAGAAGCAGACCAACTCGCAGAGTAGCCGTCTGCTCACCAGCAGCCCAAAGCAATTCACGGGCCGTGCAGGGAGTAGCCCGTATGCACACACACACAACACACATGCAGGTGGATCGATTCAGCCCCGTAGTTAACACACACAGGTGTGAGAAGTGGCCGGTGGCCGATCTAGCATGGCCGATCTGAGGCGTAACCGGCCGGACACGTACGCGGATGGCACCTGGAACCGGTGGCCGGCCGACGCGGCCGATTTTGGGCGGTGACCCGAGCTGCTCGATCTGGAAAGGCAGGTAGCAGATCACGAAGCAGACAAGATGGGTGGGCATCTTCGTCCAGGCACTGGAGATGGAGGAATCCAGTGGCTGGCGGCAAAGATCGGCTGCTGGCCTGCAGCGGCGGATGCAGACAACCCCCTGGCCAGGGCGTGCACCTGCTGCTGGATAAGAAGACGCACGGTGCGATGCCTCCAAATTGAGACACCCGCGAACACAAGGATGACGAGGGCACCGCTAGGATTGGACGAAACGGGGTGGGTGGGAGAAGAGGCGTCTGCGGTAGGAGTAGCAGATGACGTGGAGCAGCACAACCGAGAAAAGGAAAACACGGCGGCGCGATTGGATCTAAGCATGAGTTGCGACGTGCGAAAGAAAAACCTAGAGCTCTAATACCATGTCATGAATATGCAACTTGTATTACTAGGAGGCCAAAGCCATCATATATATGATGTACATGAGGATGCCAAAAGGCAAGAATACAAAAGGCCAAAGGCCATCATCAATATAACTCTAACAATAAGCACAACAACAATAGTGGCAGGAATTATAGCTAGTAAAACAACTTTGTAATTCTTATGTTGTCCACGACTTTGAGTAATTTCACAAGAGGGCAAACCTTTAACTACACCACATAGTTGATTATTGTGCAAAAACCATTCAGTTGGAGCATCTTCAAAGAACACACTTTGTGGAACCGGCCCTTCCAGTTTGTTGTATGACACATCCATGGATAAGAGGCTGACTAGGCTCTGAAATGATGACGGAATGCTGCCGTTCAATGCATTGTGTGAAAGATTCAAGTTCTCGAGCATGCTCAGGCTACCTAGATGACTCAGTATCTTGCCTTCGAATGAATTGTCACTTAGATCAAACAAATCTTGTAGGTTTACCAACATCCCTAGTTCAATAGGAATGCTGCCATTGAGGTGATTATGGCTTAACTTTAGAGTGCGAAACTTGGACCAATGCTCAATTGACCCGTGTATCGACCCACTCAAGTTGTTTGATCATAAATCCAGATACTCCAATTCTTTCATTGTTCCAGTTACTTTTGGAATACTTCCTTGAAGCAAGTTATTACCAAGGCTCAGATTGAACAATACTGATAGATCACCAATTTTCGATGGGGAGGGGGGGGGCAGTTTAATCTTGAAGAATTAGGAGGCAGTGTGTAGCATGGAAGATATTGAGATCTCTTGGTTGTTATATTGACAATGAAAATATACCGCTCAAAATATTATTTATCTCTATTTCAAAATCGAGCTCTGGCAGCTCTACAAATCCCTGCTTCCCTCTGCGAAGGGCCTATCTATTTACTTTTATGTTGAGTCATCATCCTCTTATTAAAAAGCACCAGTTGGAGAGCAATGCTGTCATTTGCATCCATTACTATTAATTTATATTGAGTATGACTGGATCTCTTTTACCATGAATTACAATGTCTAGTCAGTCCTTCACTACTAGGGAAAAGCCTATACACAGGATCTTACCAGCAACGAGTTTTAAAATAAGGCGCTGCTGCAATTTATCAGTAGCGCGCTCCACCAGAACATGCTGTTGAAATAAAAGTAGCAGTAGCGCGCCTCCACTGAGCCATGCTACTACTACTATTTCCACGACCCCGCCGCAAAGCTAGTTATAGCAGCAACGTGTTAATTAGAAGGGCGCTACTGCTAGGTAGTTTAGCAGTAGCGCATTTACCAATACCGCGCTACTGCTAAAACTAGCTACCTCCACCACCCACGCTCTCCTCTATCCTATCTACACTCACACTCACACTCACTCGCGACCTCCCCCTCAACTCCCCCGCGCCGGTCCTCCCCCGCGGCCGCCGTCACCTACCCCTCCTCCCTCTACGCCGCCGTCACCTCCTCCTCCTTGCTGGACTCGGTACCGCCCTCCTCCTCTGTCCTCCCTCGACTCGCCGCCGGTCGGCCCCTCCTCGCTCTGCCCTTCCTCCTCCATCCTACTCTCTCCTCCCTCCTCCAGTCGCCCCTCCTTCTCCCTCCTCCCTCCTCCATCCACAACCCCTCCTCCCTACTACATTTTGATTTAGTAGGCTAGTTCATATGCAACATTTTGGTTTAGTTCATATGATTTAGTTGATTTAGTAGGCTAGTTGATTTAGTTGATTTAGAACATTTTGATTTTGTTGATTTAGTAGGCAAGTTGATCTAGCAGGCTAGTTGATTTAGTTGATTTATAGAACTTTTTGATTTAGTTCATTTAGTAGGCAAGTTGATTTAATAGGCTAGTTGATTTAGTTGATTTACAGAACATTTTGATTTAGTTGATTTAGTATGCTAGTTGATAGCTCTGAAGATAGCTATGAAGATTTGGCACTCTGCATATTGGTTTAGGAAAATGGCGCCACCACCACCACCACCATGTCGATTGTGCAAGTCAAGGTGCCCCAGCAACCTTGCAATTGGCAAGCTGTTCGGCATCTACTTCCAGCCGAGTTTTCATCATGCGGCGGTAAGAGATTATATGAAATGTAACAACTATTTTATTTTTAGTGTTGGCATTACTGCATTGTGTCATTTTTCTTTTTTTACACAGATCGTCCCATGCAATGTGAGGTTGAAATTCAACATGCTGAAAGGAGACACTATGACATTTGAGGCTCCTGGGGGGCCGTACACTATGAAGGTCGAGAAAGGACGAAATATTTCGCAGATTGGAGGAGATGGATGGGCCCGTTTCCTCGCCCGCATGCGTCTTACTAGTGGTGAGTTGATCAGCTTCTCCTTCAGAGCAGAAAGACCCAAGCTGGTTGTCATTTATATCAACCTGGTAGAAGATGATGAAGATGACGAAGATGATGATGATAATGAGGACCCACTCGATGAAGATGATGAGGACCCACTTCATGAAGCCATTGTAGCTCAAAGAATGAGGCTGAGCGAGGAGGAAGTGTGCAACCTATGGGACATAATTCCGCCATGTGCTGACTTTGTCGGGGTGCCATTCGTGACCCGCCTGACAAGTACCATGGTCGATCGACATGATATGGTATGTTATACTTACAAATGCAAATTATCCGATGATATGCTTAGTGTAGAGTCCAATGATATGTTGTGTGGAATCTAGTCGATGATATGCTTCAGTGTAGAGTTCGATCATATGCTTATTAGTGTAGAATCTAAGTAACTATTAATAGTGTAGATAATCCATATATACTTATTTGCAAGAGTATGTGCGAGGCTATTTATTAATTGATATGTTTTTCTTATTCAGAAATTGGCAAAGAGCCTATCTGTGAGTTATGGTATCAAGCCTGATGAAGAAGGCTCAGCTGAACTACGCCTTGCCGCAAGGGGCTCCGTCACAACCTGTACTTACCGCGTGGACACGGACGGTCGCACACACTTAAACTCGGTTGGGTGGAAGAAATTCCTCGATGGCAAGAATCTTTGTGTTGGACAGGCCATCCTAATTACTATCAGGAACACCAACCGCCCAGGCTTGAGGATGATGATCGTCTTTGATATCATCTAGAACTACATGTGTGTGTGTGTGTGTGGTTATATCATCTAGAACTACATATGATGATCGTCGTTGATATCATCTAGAACTACATATGATGATCGTCGTCGATATCATCTAGAACTACATATGATGATCGTCGTCGATATGACCATGTAATAATTGAGGATGCATGTTGACTATACATGAAATTATTATCTAGTACTCCCTTCGTTCCAAATTACTCGTTGTGGTTTGAACTAAAACCACGACGAGTAATTTGGAACGGAGGGAGTACTACCTAGTACCTATAATGCTTTATGAAATTGATATCTAGTAGTACCTAGTATCTGGAAATTGCAGTTTATTAAAACCGAAACAGGGCAGGAAGCGGGGGGGGGGGGGTGATGAAAGATATAGCAGTAGTGAGGGGCTAGGAAACCGCTACAGCTAACTAACAGTAGCGCGTTCCAGATAAGCGCTGCTGATATAGTCAACAGTAGTAGCGCAGGTGCGGACCGTGCTACTACTAATAGTTAGCTGTAGCGCCGTAGTAGTAGTGCGGCTTCCCGCGCTGCTGATAGCCTCAAAACCCGCGCTACTACTAGGGTTTTCCCTAGTAGTGCTTGATCTTCAGGGGTGCTATGCATTTAAGTTTTGCGGTCTTAGAAAGGGCTAGCAAGATACCATCTTGTTATATCATATTATGATTGTTTTGAGAAAGTGTTGTCATCCGAGATTTATAATTATTGCTCACTAGTTGATTATGCCATTGATATGAGTAAACATGAGACCTAAGTGTTATTGTGAATGTGGTTAGTTCAATCTTTGCTGAAAACTTGAATGTTGGCTTTACATATTTGCAACAACAAGAGCAAACGGAGTTTGTAAAAGTTTTTCTTTATCACTTTCAGTTTATCAACTGAATTGCTTGAGGACAAGCAAAGGTTTAAGCTTGGGAGAGTTGATACGTCTCCATCGTATCTACTTTTCCAAACATTTTTGCCCTTGTTTTGGACTCTAACTTGCATGATTTGGATGGAACTAACCCGGACTGACGCTGCTTTCAGCAGAACTGCCATGTGTTATTTTTGTGCAAAAATAAAAGTTCTCGGAATGACCTGAAACTCCACGGAATTTATTTTTGGAATTAATAAAAAATATTGGCGAAAGAATCAAGGCCAGGGGGACCACACCCTGTCCACGAGGGTGGGGGTGTTCCCTACCCCATGGGTGCGCCCCCTGCATCATGGGCCCCTTGGAGCTCTACCGACCTGAACTCCAACTCCATATATTCATGTTCGGGGAGAAAAAAATAAGGGAGAAGGATTCATCGCGTTTTACGATATGGAGCCGCCGCCAAGCCCTAAACTCTCTCGGGAGGGCCGATCTGGAGTCCGTTCGGGCTCCGGAGAGGGGAATCCGTCGCTGTCGTCATCATCAACCATCGTCCATCACCAATTTCATGATGCTCACCACCGTGCGTGAGTAATACCATCATAGGCTTGCTAGACGGTGATGGGTTGGATGAGATTTACCATGTAACTGAGTTAGTTTTGTTAGGGTTTGATCCCTAGTATCCACTATATGTTTGAGATTGATGTTGCTGTGACTTTGCTATGCGTAATGCTTGTCACTTGGGCCCGAGTGCCATGATTTCAGATCTGAACCTATTATGTTTTCATGAATATATGTGAGTTCATGATCCTATCCTGCAAGTCAATAGTCACCTACTATGTGTTATGATCCGGCAACCCCGAAGTGACAATAATCGGGACCACTCCCGGTGATGACCGTAGTTTGAGGAGTTCATGTATTCACTAAGTGTTAATGCTATGGTCCGGTACTCTATTAAAAGGAGGCCTTGATATCCCTTAGTTTCCAATAGGACCCCGCTGCCACGGGAGGGTAAGACAAAAGATGTCATGCAAGTTCTTTTCCATAAGCACGTATGACTATATTCGGAATACATGCCTACATTACATTGATGAATTGGAGCTAGTTTTGTGTCGGATGCGATTGGATCAGTGATGGATAATTATGTCGGATCAGTGATGGATAATTATGTCAGATGTGATTCTTCATGCAATAGTTATAACATAGGGTGACACAGAACTAGCTCCAATTCATCAATGTAATGTAGGCATGTATTCCGAATATAGTCATACGTGGTTATGGAAAAGAACTTTTGCATGACATCTTTTGTCCTACCCTCCCGTGGCAGCGGGGTCCTAATGGAAACTAAGGGATATTAAGGCCTCCTTTTAATAGAGTACCGGACCAAAGCATTAACACATAGTGAATATATGAACTCCTCAAACTACGGTCATCACCGAGAAGTATCCCGATTATTGTCGCTTCGGGGTTGTCAGATCATAACACATAATAGGTGACTATAGACTTGCAAGATAGGATCAAGAACTCACATATATTCATGAAAACATAATAGGTTCAGATCTGAAATCATGGCACTCGGGCCCTAGTGACAAGCATTAAGCATAGCAAAGTCATAGCAACATCAATCTCAAAACATAGTGGATACTAGGGATCAAACCCTAACAAAACGAACTTGATTACATGGTAAATCTCATCCAACCCATCACCGTCCAGCAAGCCAACGATGGAATTACTCACGCACGACGGTGAGCATCATGAAATTGGTGATGGAGGATGGTTGACGATGATGATGGCAACGAATCTTCCTCTCCGGAGCCCCGAACGGACTCCAGATCAGCCCTCCCGAGAGAGATTAGGGCTTGGCGGCGACTTCGTATCGTAAAACGTGATGAGACTTTCTCTCTGATTTTTTTCTCCGCGAAAGCAAATATATGGAGTTGGAGTTGAGGTCGGTGGACGTCCAGGGGGGCCACGAGGCAAGGGGCGCGCCTTAGGGGAGGGGGCGCGCCCCCACCCTCATGTATAGGGTGTGGGCCCCTTGACACTAATTCTTTCACCAGTATTTTTTAATTAATTCTGAAAGTTTGCTCCGTGGATTTTCAGGTCATTCCGAGAACTTATATTTCTTCACAAAAATAACACCATGGCAGTTCTGGTGAAAACAGCGTCAGTCCGGGTTAGTTCCATTCAAATCATGTAAGTTAGAGTCCAAAACAAGGGCAAAAGTATTTGGAAAAGTAGATACGACAGAGACGTATCAACTCCCCCAAGATTAAACCTTTGCTTGTCCTCAAGCAATTCAGTTGACAAACTGAAAGTGATAAAGAAAAACTTTTACAAACTTTGTTTGCTCTTGTTGTTGTAAATATGTAAAGCCAGCATTCAAGTTTTCAGCAAAGATTATGAACTAACCATATTCACAATAACATTAGGTCTCCTGTTTACTCATATCATTGGCATAATCAACTAGCAAGCAATAATAATAAAACTCGGATGACAACACTTTCTCAAAACAATCATATTATGAGATAACAAGATGGTATCTCGCTAGCCCTTTCTGAGACCACAAAACATAAATGCAGAGCACCTTTAAAGATCAAGGACTGACTAAACATTGTAATTCATGGTAAAAGAGATCTAGTCATAGTCATACCCAATATAAACTAATAGTAATGCATGCAAATGACAGCGGTGCTCTGCAGCGGGTGCTTTTTAATAAGAGGGTCATGACTCAACATAAAAGTAAATACATAGGCCCTTCGCAGAGGGAAGCAGGAATTTGTAGAGGTGCCAGAGCTCGATTTTGAAATAGAGATAAATAACAATTTGAGCGGTATACTTTCACTGTCAACATAACAACTATGAGATCTCGATATCTTCCATGTTACACACATTATAGGCGGTTCCCAAACAGAATGGTAAAGTTTATACTCCCCCACCACCAACAAGCATCAATCCATGGCTTGCCCGAAACAATGGGTGCCTCCAACTAACAACAATCCTGGGGGAGTTTTGTTTAATTATTTTGATTTGATTTGAGCATGGGACTGGGCATCCCGGTGACCAGCCATTTTCTCGTGAATGAGGAGCGGAGTCCACTCCTCATGAGAATAACCCGCCTAACATGGAAGATACAGATAGCCCTAGTTGATACATGAGCTGCTCGAGCATACAAAACAGAATTTCATTTGAAGGTTTGGAGTTTGGCACATACAAATTTACTTGGAACGGCATGTAGATACCGCATATAGGAAGGTATGGTGGACTCATATGGAATAACTTTGGGGTTTATGGAGTTTGGATGCACAAGCAGTATTCCCGCTTAGTACATGTGAAGGCTAGAAAGAGACTGGGAAGCGATCAACTGAGAGAGCGACAACAGTCATGAACATGTATTAAAATTAATCAACACCGAGTGCAAGCATGAGTAGGATATAATCCACCATGAACATAAATATCGTGAAGGCTATGTTGATTTGTTTCAACTACATGCGTGAACATGTGCCAAGTCGAGTCACCCAATTCATTCAAGGGAGGATACCACCCTATCATACCACATCACAACCATTTTAATAGCATGTTGGCACGCAAGGTAAACCATTATAAGCTCCTAGCTAATTAAACATGGCATAAGCAACTATATTTTGTAATTGTCATCGCAAACATGTTTATTCATAATAGGCTGAATCAGGAATGATGAACTAATCATATTTACAAAAACAAGAGAGGTCGAGTTCATACCAGCTTCTCTCATATCAATCAGTCCATCATATATCGTCATTATTGCCTTTCACTCGCGCGACCGAACGGTGTGGATAATAATAATAGTGCACGTGCATTGGACTAAGCTGGAATCTGTAAGCATTCAATTCAAGGGAGAAGACAAGGTAATATGGGCTCTTGGTTAAATCGACAATCATGCATATGAGAGCCACTAAACATTTTCATTATGGTCTTCTCCTCTCGACCCCCAAAGGAAAGAAAAGAAATAAAACTATTTACACGGGAAAGCTCCCAACAAGCAAAAGAAGAACGAGAAATCTTTTTGGGTTTTCTTTTAATTACTACTACTACAACATGGAAATTAAACTAACTTTTTTTTTGGGTTTCTTAAGGTTTATCAAGCACAAAAGAAGAAAGCTAGAAAATGAAATTAAACTAGCATGGATAGTACAATGAAAAAGTATGAGCACCGACAACTATAATGAGTGTGTGAACATGAATGTAATGTCTGTGAGAAATACGTACTCCCCCAGGCTTAGGCTCTTGGCCTAAGTTGGTCTATGGCCATGGATCGCGACTACTCTCCCCGGTGTACTGAGGAGTGTCATCGTACTGCCATTGGCTGGCGATCTCCTCCAGATCCCACTGATAAGATGATGGGCGATAAGGGTCAAGTGGTGGTTCCGGCTCAGGCTCTCGAGATGATGTCTGGCCACGGAGCGCATAGACAGCCTCCGGCAAGAGGAGGTAAGGGCCTGCAGTTAAATCAAACAAAGAGGGCGCAGGCAAGATAATAGTCTCACTGTGTTTCTTATGAAATCTCAAATTATACAAAAGCATCTTATCATCATTTTTAACAATAAACTCATGCGCTACCATGCTCTTATAATCTAGAAAGGTAGGGGGCAACAATTTTTCCTCTTTCTCAAAATGCCTAATAGGTATCCTGAAATGTTTAGCAAGACGTGCAACATAGATACCTCCAAAAATGGGGCCTTTTGTATGGTTCAGGCTAAATCGTTTAGCAATAATAGCAACCATACTAACAGAGTTATCACGAAATAAAGCATGGAACAAAATAATAATATTAGGAACACTAAGGTTTCCACAGTTTCCGCGACCAATTAAGCATCGACTAGCAAATATGGCAAAGTAGCGTAAAACAGGAAAATGTATGCTAGTAATTCTTGCATCGGAAACCTTCCTCGATTCGCCTACGGTAATAGTATCAATAAATCCATCCACATCTTTACAATGTGGTTCCTCTAAGCTGCCCCCGAAAGGTATCTTGCAAACTGTGCAAAATTCATGTAATGACATCTCCCTAGCCACATCATATAAATGAAAAGCTACTGAAGGAGGTGATTTCTTAGGATAATAGTAGAAATTTTGCACGAAAGTATTGGTGAGTAAGAGATACTGTTCAGCCTGGCCGTGGAGGAAGTCGGTGAGGCCCGCATTATTAGCCAAAGAATAAAAGTCATCATGAATCTCGGCTGCTCTCAAGAAATCATCACAAGGCCATTCGCACGGCCGTACTTTCGCCACACGAGGAAGATTATACTTGGCCTTTTCATTTTCTTTGGCTTATTTATCCTTAGAGCCTTGGCTAGAAGAGCCCCTCAAAAATCTCTTAATCATTTCCTGATTTTTTTTGAATTTTTTAGTAACTTAAAATAGAAGTGAATCAAACTCAACAAAACTGATAGCAACTACTCCCACAAGTGCCTAGAGCCTATATCATGCATTAAAATTACTTGGGACCATATAAATTTGACATGCAAGCTCAAGAACCGGGTCACCTAGGCAGCAACAATTTGCAATGAATAAAGCACTAGAACAAAAACTAATTGGACCATTGAAGGAGTCACATACCAAGGAACAATCCCCCAAAGCAGTTTTGTGAATGGAGCTTTGAGCAAGGAGATCGAAAATGGCACAAAGTGAGCTAGAACTCGTGCTTGAGCTGGATAGTGATTTTTTTGGGAGGAAGAAGAAGTGTGTGGGTGCAGGAATAAGTGGAGGGGGGCCATTGTGGGCCCACGAGGCAGGGGGGCGCGCCTTGGACCCTCGTGGCCAGGTGCTTGCTCCCCCTATTGTGTTCTCAGTGCCAAATATTCTCAAATATTCCAGAAAAAATCATACTAAACTGGCAGGGCATTTGGAGAACTTTTATTTTCGGGATATTTTTTATTGCATGGATAATTCAGAAAACAGACAGAAAATACTATTTTTGCTTTATTTATTTTAAATAACAGAAAGTAAAAAGAGGGTACAGAAGGTTGTGCCTTCTAACTTCATCCATCTCATGATCATCAAAAGGAATCCACTAACAAGGTTGATCAAGTCTTGTTAACAAACTCATTCTGAATAACATGGAACTGGAGAAATTTCGAATAACACTAGGTTACCTCAACAGGGATATGAACATCCCAATAATAAGAATATCATATTTCTTCATGACAGTAGGAATAGGAAATTCAAAACCTCCAATAATAATAGTTGGATTTTTTCCAATAGAATTGATACTGTGAACTTGAGGTTGTTTCCTCGGAAAGTGTACCTTATGCTCATTACCATTAACATGAAAAGTGATATTGCCTTTGTTGTAATCAATAACAACCCCTGCACTATTCAAAAAGGGTCTACCAAGGATAATCGACATACTATCGTCCTCGGGAATATCAATAATAACAAAGTCCGTTAGGATAGTAACGTTTGCAACCACAACAGGCACATCCTCACAAATACCGACAGGTATAGCAGTTGATTTGTTAGCCATTTGCAAAGATATTTCAGTAGGTGTCAACTTATTCAATTCAAGTCTACAATATAAAGAAAGAGGCATAACACTAACACCAGCTCCAAGATCACATAAAGCAGCTTTAACTTAGTTTCTTTTAATGGAGCATGGTATAGTTGGTACTCCTGGGTCTCCAAGTTTCTTAGGTATTCCACCTTTAAAAGTGTAATTAGCAAGCATGGTGGAAATTTCAGCTTCCGGTATCGTTCTTTTTATTTGTAATGATATCCTTCATGTATTTAGCATAAGGATTCACTTTAAGCATATCAGTTAAGCGCATACATAAGAAGCCAGGTCTGATCATTTCAGCAAAGCGCGCAAAATCCTCATCATCCTTTTTCTTGGATGGCTTAGGAGGAAAAGGTATGGGTTTTTGAACCCATGGTTCTGTTTCTTTACCGTGATTCCTAGCAACAAAGTCTCTCTTATCATAATGTTGATTCTTTGATTCTGGGTTATCAAGATCAACAGCAGGTTCAATCTCCACATCATTATTATTGCTAGGTTGAGCATCAACATGAATATTATCATTAACATTATCACTAGGTTCATGTCCATCACCTGATTGTGTTTCAGCATCAGAAATAGAAATATCATTGAGATTCCCAGGTGTGTCTACAACAGGTTCACTAGAAGCATGCAAAGTCCTATCATTTTTCTTTTTTCTTCTTTTTAGAAGGACTAGGTGCATCTAAATTATTTCTCTGAGAATCTTGCTCAATTCTCTTAGGGTGGCCTTCAGGATACAAAGGTTCCTGAGTCATTTTACCAGTTCTAGTAGCCACTCTAACAGCAAAATCATGTTTATTATTTAATTCATCGAGCAATTCACTTTGAGCTTTAAGTACTTGTTCTGCTTGTGTGGTAACCATAGAAGCATATTTACTAATGAGTTTAAGTTCACCTTTAACTCTAGCCATATAATCACTCAAGCGTCCAATCATGTAAGAATTACTCTTTAATTATCTACCAACATAAGCATTAAAATTTTCTTGTCTACCATAAAGTCATCAAATTCATCTAAACATTGGCTAGAAAACTTAGTAGAGGGGATTTCAACTTTATCGTATCTATAGAGAGAATTTACCTTTACTACCTGTGTCGGGTTATCAAGACCATGTGTTTCTTCAATAGGTGGTATATTAAGACCATGTATTTCTTCAACAGGAGGTAAATTCTTAACATCTTCAGCTATAATACCTTTCTCTTTCATAGATTTCTTTGCCTCTTCCATATCTTCTGGACTGAGAAATAAAACACCCCTTTTCTTTGGAGTTGGTTTAGGATTTGGCTCAGGAGTTAGCTCAGGAAGTGTCCAATTATTTTCATTAGTCAACATATTATTCAATAGCAATTCAGCTTGGTTGACTGTTCTTTCCCTAAAAACACAACCAGCACAACTATCCAAGTGGTCCTTGGAAGCATCGGTTAGTCCATTGTAAAAGATATCAAGTATTTCATTTTTCTTAAGAGGATGATCAAGCAAAGCATTAAGTAATCGGAGAAGCCTCCCCCAAGCTTGTGGGAGACTCTCTTTTTCAATTTGCACAAAATTGTATATTTCCCTCAAGGCAGCTTGTTTCTTATGAGCAAGGAAATATTTAGCAGAGAAGTAATAAATCATATCCTGGGGACTACGCACACAGCCAGGATCAAGAGAATTAAATCAAGTTTTAGAATCACCCTTTAATGAGAATGGAAATATGTTAAGGATATAGTAGTAACGAGATTTCTCATCATTTGTGAACAGGGTGGCTATATCATTCAATTTAGTAAGATGTGCCACAACAGTTTCAGATTCATAGCCATAGAAAAGATCAGATTCAACCAAAGTAATTATCTCAGGATCGTCAGAGAATTCATAATCCTTATCAGTAACAAAGATAGGTGAAGTAGCAAAAGCAGGGTCATAATTCATTCTAGCATTCAGAGATTTCTGCTTAAGTTTAGCTAATAACTTCTTAAGATCAGATCTATCATTGCAAGCAAGAATATCTCTAGTAGTTTCTTCGTCCATAACATAACCCTCTGGAACAATAGGCAATTCATATTTAGGGGGGAGAACCTTCATCATCACTATCTTCAATAATATCAGTTTCAATTATTTCATTTTCTCTAACCCTAACAAGTTGTTCATCAAGAAATTCACCTAATGCCACAGTAGTTTCAAGCATAGAAGTAGTTTCATCATAAGTATCATGCATAGTAGAAGTGGCATCATCAATAACATGCGACATATCAGAATTCATAGCAGAAGCAGGTTTAGGTGTCGCAAGTTTACTCAAAACAGATGGTGAATCAAGTGCAGAGCTAGATGGAAGTTCCTTACCTTCCCTCGTAGTTGAGGGAAAAATATTAGTTCTTTGGTCCTTCAAGTTCCTCATAGTGACCAGCAGATATAAATCCCAAGTGACTCAAAGAATAGAGCTATGCTCCCCGGCAATGGTGCCAGAAAATAGTCTTGATAACCCACAAGTATAGGGGATCACAACAGTTTTCGAGGGTAGAGTATTCAACCCAAATTTATTGATTCGACATAAGGGGAGCCAAAGAATATTCTCAGGTATTAGCAGTTGAGTTGTCAATTCAACCACACCTGGATAACTTAGTATCTGCAACAAAGTATTTAGTAGCAAAGCAGTATGGAAGTAACGGTAAAGTAACTAAGCAAAGAGCAATATATGAAAAGCTGGTAGGCACTGGATCAGTGATGGATAATTACGTCAGATGCGATTCCTCATGTAATAGTTATACCATAGGGTGACACAGAACTAGCTCCAATTCATAAATGTAATGTAGGCATGTATTCCAAATATAGTCATACATGCTTATGGAAAAGAACTTGCATGACATCTTCTGTCCTACCCTCCCGTGGCAGCGGGGTCCTAATGGAAACTAAGGGATATTAAGGCCTCCTTTTAATAGAGTACCGGACCAAAGCATTAACACATAGTGAATACATGAACTCCTCAAACTACGGTCATCACCGAGAAGTATCCCGATTATTGTCACTTCGGGGTTGTCGGATCATAAAACATAATAGGTGACTATAGACTTGCAAGATAGGATCAAGAACTCACATATATTCATGAAAACATAATAGGTTCAGATCTGAAATCATGGCACTCGGGCCATAGTGACAAGCATTAAGCATAGCAAAGTCATAGCAACGTCAATCTCAGAACATAGTGGATACTAGGGATCAAACCCTAACAAAACTAACTTGATTACATGGTAAATCTCATCCAACCCATCACCGTCCAGCAAGCCAACGATGGAATTACTCACGCACGACGGTGAGCATCATAAAATTGGTGATTGAGGATGGTTGATGATGACGACGGCGACGAATCCCCCTCTCCGGAGCCCCGAACGGACTCCAGATCAGCCCTCTCGAGAGAGATCAGGGCTTGGCGGCGGCTCTGTATCGTAAAACGCGATGAAACTTTCTCTCTGATTTGGAGTTGAGGTCGGTGGACGTCCATGGGTGCCACGAGGCAGGGGGCGCGCCCCCACCCTCGTGGACAGGGTGTGGGCCCCCTGACGCTAATTCTTTCGCCAGTATTTTTTATTAATTCTAAAAAGTTGCTCCGTGGATTTTCAGGTCATTCCAAGAACTTTTATTTCTGCACAAAAATAACACCATGGAAGTTTTGCTGAAAACAACGTCAGTCCGGGTTAGTTCCATTCAAATCATGCAAGTTAGAGTCCAAAACAAGGGCAAAAGTGTTTGGAAAAGTAGATACGACGGAGAAGTATCACACCCTATGTTATAACTATTGCATGAGGAATCGCATCCGAATAATTATCCATCACTAATCCAATGCCTATGAGCTTTTCACATATTGATCTTTGTTTAGTTACTTTATCGTTGCCATTGTTATCATTACTACAAAAATGCTACTGTTACCGTTACTTCCATACTACTTTGCTACTAAATACTTTGCAGTAGATATTAAGTCATCCAGGTGTGGTTGAATTGACAACTCAACTGCTAATACTTGAGAATATTCTTTGGCTCCCTTTGTGTCGAATCAATAAATTTGGGTTGAATACTCTACCCTAATAAACTGTTGCGATCCCCTATACTTGTGGGTTATCACGGCCTCATACCCGGTACGCGTCCTGGTTGAGGAGCACGCCGGACTGGTGGGTGCCCATACCCGGTAGACGTCCTGGTTGGGACCTCAGGTCCTACATGTTTAGGTTTGGCTGTGAGGTCTGTTTGGTATTAGGCCCAGACTATCAGCATCCCTTCATCAATTGGATAGGAGTAGTGACAGTTTGTTGCCTAGACGGTGGCTTCAGTCTTACAGTTGTATCACTTTGTAAGGTCTTGTGTGAATAATTAATAAAATGACTGCATGCATCATCCAGATGCAGAGGCCGGGGGTCCTCCTCCCTTTCTAAAAAAAACAATTTCCGATGGAATTCGTCCTTCAAGTATATTTGAGGAAACATCAAGTATTCGCAACAGTGATAATTGCCCCATGCCTGGCGGTATGAATCCAGTGATATTGTTGTTTGAGGCACGCAACATGGTAAGGTTGCGGCACTCTCCCCAGCCATCAGAAAATTGGCCAAATAGTCTATTTGAAGTGATGTCAATATAGACAAGATTCGGGTGAACTCCCATCTCGGAGATATCTCCCTCAAGGCGAAATCTCACTAGGCTTCTGTAGCTTAGCAAGCTTGTAGGCAAGGGACCAACCAAGTCGTTGCCATTGACGCTGAACTTCTCCAGCTGGCCTCTCCCACAAATACCCGATGGCAATTTACCAGAGAGATTGTTATGAGAACCTTGGAAGTTTTGCCAAACTCGTTAACCTGCCAATTTCTGGAGGAATGTGTCCAAAAAGTTGGTTGAAACTAAAAGCTATGGAAGTGGCCTTAGTCAAATTCCCTATGCTATTTGGGATGGGACCTATTAATGTGTTGTAACTAAGGTCCAATATATCTATGTTTATCAAACGATCTAGCTCTTGAGGGATGTGGCCAGAAAGTTGGTTAATAAGAAGGTATAATCTATAATGTAGTGAGTTTTGTCAAGTTACATAGATTGTTTGGAAGGGGACCTATTAGTTTGTTGTCATAAAGCGCCAAGTTCTCTAAGTTTCTCAAACGACCTAGCTCTTGAGGGATGTAGCCAGAAAGTTGGTTAATATGAAGGTATAATGTAGTGAGCTTGGTCAAGTTACATAGATTGTTTGGAAGGGGACCTGTTAGTTTGTTGTTATAAAGCGCCAAGTTCTCTAAGTTTCTCAAATGACCTAGCTCTTGAGGGATGTGGCCAGAAAGTTGGTTAATACGAAGGTATAATATAGTGAGTTTGGTCAAATTCCCTATGCTGTTTGGGATGTGGCCTTTTAGTTTGTTGTCAGAAAGCACAAATTATCAAACAACCTAGTTGTAGAGGGATGTGGCCTGTGTGTTTGTTCTCAGCAAGCACAAAGTTCTCTAACTTGATCAAATGACCTAGTTCTTGAGGAATGTGGCCAGACAAGTCGTTACCCCAGAGATACAAGGTCGTGAGTTTACTCAGATTTCCCAAGTATGCTGGTATGGATCCTATAAGTTTGTTCAATACGAGTTGCAAATCCTCCAGGTTTACCAAATTCCTTATTTCCCGAGGGATGGGTCCGATGAACTTGTTAGTATGAAGATGAAGACTTCTTAGCTGTGTCAAGTTTCCTATACTAGCTGGAATATAATCTTCAAGTTTGTTTACACTAAGATTGAGGCCTTTCAGCATCCCTAAATTCCCAATTTCTCAAGGAACTGATCCTGCAATCTCATTATTGGAAAGACGCAAGGTTGTGAGTTTTGTGAGGTTTGCTAAAGCAGGTGGAATTGAGCCTCTTATCTGATTACTGTGCAGAAGTAGAGCATGGAGCCCTCTAATATGCTCTATGCTTGAAGGAATGCTCCCAACGAGATGGTTGTCCGAGAGGTTGAGGGTTGCCAAGGTACTCAAGGCCGAGAAGTCCATGGACTCCAGCGACCCTCTTACCTTCAACTGGTTAGAGAGACAATGGTGATCATCGTCCCGCGTCGTCGTGTTGTCGGTGCAGTGCATCGGATTCCACGCCAACCACAAGGTGCTAACGACAAGTTTCCCCATGATTGCAGGGAGTCCTAGCTTTGGTTGCTGAGGGTGGCTTTCCAGGCAAGCAATGCTCCTGCTTGTTTTTTGAGCGATGGCTGCATATGGGTGGCCGAGACAAGTGCGACGGAGGTAGCCGCCATCATTATTATGGTCAGAGGGGCAAAAAATTTGGAAGACAAGGGTGGCTCCATGGCTATGCTAGCAATTGGTTCTGGTTCCGTGCTGCATTGATGGCAGCACTTTAAATAGTACATTGCATACATCTCCATAAAAAAAGACTCAACGGTAATTGCATCGACAGATAGCAATAATCCCCTCCCCCTCCCGCGACGCACCCGCCCGCGCTGGTGGGGAAACCCTAGCCGCCAGGCCCTCGGCCCCGCCTCCCTCTCCTCCTCCCTGCTGTCACCGGCAAGCGCTGACGGGCAAAGCCCGGATGGCGCCGGCGGTGGGGCCCTTCCTCCTCCTCTGCCCGTGGAAGACCAGCGTGGGGTGGCACCTCAGGTGGTGGAACTGGGCGGCCGCGGGGCCCAGCGGCACGGCCGCGGGAGCGTGATGCGGTGGCACGTCCGATTGGTGGTTGCGCATTGGCGCTCTGCTTCCTGAGCGTGGCATGGCGGCTGCAGAGCTCCTGACCCGGGAGGTGGCGCGCGGTTGGCCTACCCGCCGGATCTGGTGGTTCCGGTGGCAGTGTGCCTCCTGGATGCTGGCTCTTGGGGGGGAGGGCTGGTGTGGGGGGCGCGCGCGGATGTCCTGGACGGATCAACCAGTCCTCCAGGTGGCCTTGGGTCTGAATCTGGTCGGTGGTGGTGGATGGCGTCCATCGGACTACAGGGTCCGAGAGCCGACCTGGTCCGCGTTGGTCTTCCCTCGCGTTAGTGCTCCTCTTCCTGTTGCTTCATTGTGGCATCGATCCGAGTAGGCGCCCGTGTTGCTGCTATGTTGCGGGCGGACCGACGGTGCTGGCCATGGATGTGGTGGCGTGCAACCTTGGACCGGGCCAGGACTTGCTCGGCGGTGGCCGTCGGCAACTACTAGGCCATGCTCCCCACAGTCGACGATGATTGTCATGGGACACAGGTGTGGATGCCCCATACTGTGGGGGCGCTCACCCAGGGTGGGTGGTTGATGCCGGGCTAGGAGCGAAAGGAGACACCTCCCGTTCCTCCCACCGTGGCTGCGCGTGGTGAGGTCGGCGGTTGGCAGCGACTCAGGACATGGATGCCGGGGTGGCGGCCCTGGATGGTGGGCTGCATGGTTGGCTCTCCGGCGGGCACTATGGCGACAGTGGTGGCTCTCCTCTTGGTCGTGTGGGTGACGAGGGGTAGTGTCAGGTGGCTCGGGCTCGCACTCCTTTGTTGGGGAGACGCCCAGATCCAGATCTAGGTGTCTGGAATCGCCGTGGTTGCCCTGGTGGCCTCGTGTGGCACGGGAGTTGCCGAGCGAAAGCTCCGTGCTTTTGCGCTGACGGCAATGACGCTCATGGGCGCCGCTTTCTTCTTGAAGACGTCGTTGTGGATCTTCTCTCCGTGCCAGGGTTCCGAGCGAAAGATCATGTCCACTTTGGACTCGACAGCAGCGAGGCTTCGCGCCGTCTTCCCTCCTGAGGGCGTTGCCGTGGAGCTTAGGTGTGCTAGGGCATAGCGTGGCGTTGTATCTAAACTCCCCTGTGTTATCCTTCGGTAGATTAGTGTCCTGCGTGATACGACTATCTCGGGATCTGCTTTGTAAGAGGGCTGCCTCTCCACCTTGTATCATTTGGCCGTGTACTTTGGCCGTGTACTTTGTTTGGTTGGTGCTTCATCTATAAAGTGGGGCGAAAGCCTGTTTCGAGAAAAAAGACTCGACACCTATTGGTCATGGAATAGCTTTCAGAACCTGCCATGTTTGATGGAGAGTGAAAGTTACGGTCAGCACCAGCAGTCAAGTGAGGCTAGCATAGATCATGTTGGAGCCACATGCCTGTGTTGCATGTCCCACATGGCAATGTTGTCGCTTCCCCGCCTTCGGGGGCGTAAACATCCCCCTAGGTGGCTGTTGGGGAACGTAGTAATTTCAAAAAATTTCCTACGCACACGCAAGATCATGGTGATGCATAGCAACGAGAGGGGACAGTGTTGTCTACGTACCCTCGTAGACCGAAGCGGAAGCGATCACAACGTAGAGGAAGTAGTCGTACGTTCTCCTCGCGATCCAACCGATCCCAGCGCCGTTACTCCGGCGCCTCCGAGTTCTTGACACACGTACAGCTCGGTGACGCTCCTCGGGCTCCAATCCAGTAGAGCTTCGGGGAGGGAGAGTTCCGTCAGCACGACGGCGTGGTGACGATCTTGATGTTCTACCGACGCAGGGCTTCGCCTAAGCACCGCTACGATATGACCGAGGTGGATTATGGTGGAGGGGGGCACCGCACACGGCTAAGGAACGATCTCAAGGATCAACTTGTGTGTTCTAGGGTGCCCCCCTGCCCCCGTATATAAAGGAGCAAGGGGGAGGCCGGCCGGCCCTAGGAGGTGCGCCAAGGGAGGGGGGAGTCCTCCTCCTAGTGGGAGTAGGACTCCCCTTTCCTAGTCCAACTAGGAAGGAGGAAGGGGGAAGGAAGGAGAGGGAGAGGGAGAGGGAAAGGGGGGCCGCGCCCCCCCTCCTTGTCCTATTCGGACTCCCTTGGGGGGGGGGGCGCGCGCCACCACCTGGTGCGGCCCTCTCTCTCCCCTCTTGGCCCACTAAGGCCCATAACTTCCCCGGGGGGTTCCGGTAACCCCTCCGGCACTCCGGTTTTCTCCGGAAACTTCCGGAACCTTTCCGGTGTCCGAATATAGCCGTCCAATATATCAATCTTTATGTCTCGACCATTTCGAGACTCCTCGTCATGTCCGTGATCACATCCGGGACTCCGAACTCCTTCGGTACATCAAAATACACAAACTCATAATATAACCGTCATCGAAACCTTAAGCGTGCGGACCCTACGGTTCGAGAACAATGTAGACATGACCGAGACACGTCTCCGGTCAATAACCAATAGCGGGACCTGGATGCCCATATTGGTTCCTACATATTCTACGAAGATCTTTATCGGTCAGACCGCATAACAACATACGTTGTTCCCTTTGTCATCGGTATGTTACTTGCCCGAGATTCGATCGTCGGTATCCAATACCTAGTTCAATCTCGTTACCGGCAAGTCTCTTTACTCGTTCCGTAATACATCATCTCACAGCTAACTCATTAGTTGTAATGCTTGCAAGGCTTAAGTGATGTGTATTACCGAGAGGGCCCAGAGATACCTCTCCGACAATCGGAGTGACAAAACCTAATCTCGAAATACGCCAACCCAACATCTGCCTTTGGAGACACCTGTAGTACTCCTTTATAATCACCCAGTTACGTTGTGACGTTTGGTAGCACCCAAAGTGTTCCTCCGGTAAACGGGAGTTGCATAATCTCATAGTTATAGGAACATGTATAAGTCATGGATAAAAGCAGTAGCAACATACTAAACGATCGTGTGCTAAGCTAATGGAATGGGTCATGTCAATCAGATCATTCAACTAATGATGTGACCTTGTTAATCAAATAACAACCCTTTGTTCATGGTTAGGAAACATAACCATCTTTGATTAACAAGCTAGTCTAGTAGAGGCATACTAGTGACACTCTGTTTGTTTATACATTCACACATGTATTATGTTTCCGGTTTAATACAATTCTAGCATAAATGATAAACATTTATCATGAAATAAGGAAATAAATAATAACTTTATTATTGCCTCTAGGGCATATTTCCTTCAGTCTCCCACTTGCACTAGAGTCAATAATCTAGATTACATAGTAATGATTCTAACACCCATGGAGTCTTGGTGTTGATCATGTTTTGCTCGTGGAAGAGGCTTAGTCAACGGGTCTGCTACATTCAGATCCGTATGTATCTTGCAAATCTCTATGTCTCCCACCTGGACTAAATCCCGGATGGAATTGAAGCGTCTCTTGATGTGCTTGGTCCTCTTGTGAAATCTGGATTCCTTCGCTAAGGCAATTGCTCCAGTATTGTCACAGAAGATTTTCATTGGACCCGATGCACTAGGTATGACACCTAGATCGGATATGAACTCCTTCATCCAGACTCCTTCATTAGCTGCTTCCGAAGCTGCTATGTACTCCGCTTCACATGTAGATCCCGCTACGACGCTTTGTTTAGAACTGCACCAACTGACAGCTCCTCCGTTTAGTGTAAATACGTATCCGGTCTGCGATTTAGAATCGTCCGGATCAGTGTCAAAGCTTGCATCAACGTAACCATTTACGATGAGCTCTTTGTCACCTCCATATACGAGAAACATATCCTTAGTCCTTTTCAGGTATTTCAGGATGTTCTTGACCGCTGTCCAGTGATCCACTCCTGGATTACTTTGGTACCTCCCTGCTAAGCTTATAGCAAGGCACACATCAGGTCTGGTACACAGCATTGCATACATGATAGAGCCTATGGCTGAAGCATAGGGAACATCTTTCATTTTCCCTCTATCTTCTGCAGTGGTCGGGCATTGAGTCTTACTCAACTTCACACCTTGCAACACAGGCAAGAACCCTTTCTTTGCTTGATCCATTTTGAACTTCTTCAAAATCTTGTCAAGGTATGTGCTTTGTGAAAGTCCAATTAAGCGTCTTGATCTATCTCTATAGATTTTGACGCCCAATATGTATGCAGCTTCACCGAGGTCTTTCATTGAAAAACTCTTATTTAAGTATCCCTTTATGCTATCCAGAAATTCTATATCATTTCCGATCAGTAATATGTCATCTACATATAATATCAGAAATGCTACAGAGCTCCCACTCACTTTCTTGTAAATACAGGCTTCTCCAAAAGTCTGTATGAACCCAAATGCTTTGATCACACTATCAAAGCGTTTATTCCAACTCCGAGATGCTTGCACCAGTCCATAAATGGATCGCTGGAGCTTGCACACTTTGTTAGCTCCCTTTGGATTGATAAAACCTTCTGGTTGCATCATATACAACTCTTCTTCCAGAAATCCATTCAGGAATGCAGTCTTTACATCCATTTGCCAAATTTCATAATCATAAAATGCGGCAATTGCTAACATGATTCGGACAGACTTAAGCATCGCTACGGGTGAGAAGGTCTCATCGTAGTCAATCCCTTGAACTTGCCGAAAACCCTTTGCGACAAGTCGAGCTTTGTAGACAGTAACATTACCGTCAGCGTCAGTCTTCTTCTTGAAGATCCACTTGTTTTCTATTGCTTGCCGACCCTCGGGCAAGTCAACCAAAGTCCATACTTTGTTTTCATACATGGATCCCATCTCAGATTTCATGGCCTCAAGCCATTTTGCGGAATCTGGGCTCACCATCGCTTCTTCATAGTTCGTAGGTTCATCATGATCTAGTAGCATGATTTCCAGAACAGGATTACCGTACCACTCTGGTGCGGATCTTACTCTGGTTGATCTACGAGGTTCTGTAGTAACTTGATCTGAAGTTTCATGATCAACATCATCAACTTCCTCACTATTTGGTGTAGATGTCTCAGAAACCGGTTTCTGCGACAAACTACTTTCAAATAAGGGAGAAGGTACAATTACCTCATCAAGTTCCACTTTCCTCCCACTCACTTCTTTCGAGAGAAACTCCTTCTCTAGAAAGGATCCATTCTTGGCAACAAATGTCTTGCCTTCGGATCTGTGATAGAAGGTGTACCCAACTGTTTCTTTTGGGTATCCTATGAAGACACATTTCTCCGATTTGGGTTCGAGCTTATCAGGTTGAAGTTTTTTCACATAAGCATCGCATCCCCAAACTTTAAGAAACGACAACTTTGGTTTCTTGCTAAACCATAGTTCATAAGGTGTCGTCTCAACGGATTTTGACGGTGTTCTATTCAGTGTGAATGCGGCCGTCTCAAGAGCATAACCCCAAAACGATAGCGGTAAATCTGTAAGAGACATCATAGATCGCACCATATCTAGTAAAGTGCGATTACGACGTTCGGACACACCATTACGCTGTGGTGTTCCGGGTGGCGTGAGTTGCGAAACTATTCCGCATTGTTTCAAATGTAGACCAAACTCGTAACTCAAATATTCACCTCCACGATCAGATCGTAGAAATTTAATTTTCTTATTACGATGTTTTTCAACTTCACTCTGAAATTCTTTGAACTTTTCAAATGTTTCAGACTTATGTTTCATTAAGTAGATATACCCATATCTGCTTAAATCATCTGTGAAGGTGAGAAAATAACGATATCCGCCACGAGCCTCAACATTCATCGGACCACATACATCTGTATGTATGATTTCCAACAAATCTGTTGCTCTTTCCATAGTACCGGAGAACGGGGTTTTAGTCATCTTGCCCATGAGGCACGGTTCGCAAGTGCCAAGTGATTCATAATCAAGTGACTCCAAAAGTCCATCAGTATGGAGTTTCTTCATGCGCTTTATACCGATATGACCTAAACGGCAGTGCCACAAATAAGTTGCACTATCATTATCAACTCTGCATCTTTTGGTTTCAACATTATGAATATGTGTATCACTACTATCGAGATTCATCAAAAATAGACCACTCTTCAAGGGTGCATGACCATAAAAGATATTACTCATATAAATAGAACAACCATTATTCTCTGATTTAAATGAATAACCGTCTCGCATCAAACAAGATCCAGATATAATGTTCATGCTCAACGCAGGCACCAAATAACAATTATTTAGGTCTAAAACTAATCCCGAAGGTAGATGTAGAGGTAGCGTGCCGACCGCGATCACATCGACTTTGGAACCATTTCCCACGCGCATCGTCACCTCGTCCTTTGCCAGTGTTCGCTTAATCCGTAGTCCCTGTTTCGAGTTGCAAATATTAGCAACAGAACCAGTATCAAATACCCAGGTGCTACTGCGAGCTCTAGTAAGGTACACATCAATAACATGTATATCACATATACCTTTGTTCACCTTGCCATCCTTCTTATCCGCCAAATACTTGGGGCAGTTCCGCTTCCAGTGACCAGTCTGCTTGCAGTAGAAGCACTCAGTTTCAGGTTTAGGTCCAGACTTGGGTTTCTTCTCCTGAGCAGCAACTTGCTTGCTGTTCTTCTTGAAGTTCCCCTTCTTCTTCCCTTTGCCTTTCTTCTTGAAACTAGTGGTCTTATTGACCATCAACACTTGATGCTCCTTCTTGATTTCTACCTCCGCAGCCTTTAGCATTGCGAAGAGCTCAGGTATAGTCTTTACTAACCCTTGCATATTATAGTTCATCACGAAGCCTTTGTAGCTTGGTGGCAGTGATTGAAGAATTCTGTCAATGACACAATCATCCGGAAGATTAACTCCCAGTTGAGTCAAGTGATTGTAATACCCAGACATTCTGAGTATGTGCTCACTGACAGAACTATTCTCCTCCATCTTGCAGCTATAGAACTTATTGGAGACTTCATATCTCTCAATCCGGGCATTCTGTTGGAATATCAACTTCAACTCCTGGAACATCTCATATGCTCCATGACGTTCAAAACGTCGTTGAAGTCCCGGTTCTAAGCCGTAAAGCATGGCACACTGAACTATAGAGTAGTCATCAGCTTTGCTCTGCCAGACGTTCTTAACGTCGTCAGTTGCATCAGCAGCAGGCCTGGCACCTAGCGGTGCATCCAGGACGTAACTCTTCTGTGCAGCAATGAGGATAATCCTCAGATTACGGACCCAGTCCGTGTAATTGCTACCATCATCTTTCAACTTTGCTTTCTCAAGGAACGCATTAAAATTCAACGGAACAACAGCACGAGCCATCTATCTACAAACAAACATAGACAAGCAAGATACTATCAGGTACTAAGTTCATGATAAATTTAAGTTCAATTAATCATATTACTTAAGAACTCCCACTTAGACAGACATCTCTCTAGTCATCTAAGTGATCGCGTGATCCAAATCAACTAAACCATAACCGATCATCACGTGAGATGGAATAGTTTTCAATGGTGAACATCTTATGTTGATCATATCTACTATATGATTCACGCTCGACCTTTCGGTCTCCGTGTTCCGAGGCCATATCTGCATATGCTAGGCTCGTCAAGTATAACCTGAGTATTCTGCGTGTGCAAAAACTGGCTTGCACCCGTTGTAGATGGACGTAGAGCTTATCACACCCGATCATCACGTGGTGTCTCGGCACGACGAACTTTGGCAACGGTGCATACTCAGGGAGAACACTACTTGATAATTTTAGTGAGAGATCATCTTAAAATGCTACCGTCAATCAAAGCAAGATAAGATGCATAAAGGATAAACATCACATGCAATCAATATAAGTGATATGATATGGCCATCATCATCTTGTGCTTGTGATCTCCATCTCCGAAGCACCGTCGTGATCACCATCGTTACCGGCGCGACACCTTGATCTCCATCGTAGCATCGTTGTTGTTTACGCCATCTATTGCTTCTACGACTATCGCTACCGCTTAGTGATAAAGTAAAGCAATTACAGGGCGTTTGCATTTCATACAATAAAGCGACAACCATATGGCTCCAGCCAGTTGCCGATAACTTCGGTTACAAAACATGATCATCTCATACAATAAAATATAGCATCACGTCTTGACCATATCACATCACAACATGCCCTGCAAAAACAAGTTAGACGTCCTCTACTTTGTTGTTGCAAATTTTACGTGGCTGCTACGGGCTTAAGCAAGAACCAATCTCACCTACGCATCAAAACCACAACGATACTTCGTCAAATAGACTCCGTTTTAACCTTCTCAAGGACCGGGCGTAGCCATACTCGGTTCAACTAAAGTGAGAGAGACAGACACCCGCCAGTCACCTTTAAGCACGAGTGCTCGTAACGGTGAAACCAGTCTCGCGTAAGCGTACGCGTAATGTCGGTCCGGGCCGCTTCATCTCACAATACCGCTGAACCAAAATATGACATGCTGGTAGGTAGTATGACTTGTATCGCCCACAACTCACTTGTGTTCTACTCGTGCAAAAACATCAAACCATAAAAACCTAGGCTCGGATGCCACTGTTGGGGAACGTAGTAATTTCAAAAAATTTCCTACGCACACGCAAGATCATGGTGATGCATAGCAACGAGAGGGGAGAGTGTTGTCTACGTACCCTCGTAGACCGAAGCGGAAGCGATCACAACGTAGAGGAAGTAGTCGTACGTTCTCCTCGCGATCCAACCGATCCCAGCGCCGTTACTCCGGCGCCTCCGAGTTCTTGACACACGTACAGCTCGGTGACGCTCCTCGGGCTCCAATCCAGTAGAGCTTCGGGGAGGGAGAGTTCCGTCAGCACGACGGCGTGGTGACGATCTTGATGTTCTACCGACGCAGGGCTTCGCCTAAGCACCGCTACGATATGACCGAGGTGGATTATGGTGGAGGGGGGCACCGCACACGGCTAAGGAACGATCTCAAGGATCAACTTGTGTGTTCTAGGGTGCCCCCCTGCCCCCGTATATAAAGGAGCAAGGGGGAGGCCGGCCGGCCCTAGGAGGTGCGCCAAGGGAGGGGGGAGTCCTCCTCCTAGTGGGAGTAGGACTCCCCTTTCCTAGTCCAACTAGGAAGGAGGAAGGGGGAAGGAAGGAGAGGGAGAGGGAGAGGGAAAGGGGGGCCGCGCCCCCCCCTCCTTGTCCTATTCGGACTCCCTTGGGGGGGGGGCGCGCCACCACCTGGTGCGGCCCTCTCTCTCCCCTCTTGGCCCACTAAGGCCCATAACTTCCCCGGGGGGTTCCGGTAACCCCTCCGGCACTCCGGTTTTCTCCGGAAACTTCCGGAACCTTTCCGGTGTCCGAATATAGCCGTCCAATATATCAATCTTTATGTCTCGACCATTTCGAGACTCCTCGTCATGTCCGTGATCACATCCGGGACTCCGAACTCCTTCGGTACATCAAAATACACAAACTCATAATATAACCGTCATCGAAACCTTAAGCGTGCGGACCCTACGGTTCGAGAACAATGTAGACATGACCGAGACACGTCTCCGGTCAATAACCAATAGCGGGACCTGGATGCCCATATTGGTTCCTACATATTCTACGAAGATCTTTATCGGTCAGACCGCATAACAACATACGTTGTTCCCTTTGTCATCGGTATGTTACTTGCCCGAGATTCGATCGTCGGTATCCAATACCTAGTTCAATCTCGTTACCGGCAAGTCTCTTTACTCGTTCCGTAATACATCATCTCACAGCTAACTCATTAGTTGTAATGCTTGCAAGGCTTAAGTGATGTGTATTACCGAGAGGGCCCAGAGATACCTCTCCGACAATCGGAGTGACAAAACCTAATCTCGAAATACGCCAACCCAACATCTGCCTTTGGAGACACCTGTAGTACTCCTTTATAATCACCCAGTTACGTTGTGACGTTTGGTAGCACCCAAAGTGTTCCTCCGGTAAACGGGAGTTGCATAATCTCATAGTTATAGGAACATGTATAAGTCATGGATAAAAGCAGTAGCAACATACTAAACGATCGTGTGCTAAGCTAATGGAATGGGTCATGTCAATCAGATCATTCAACTAATGATGTGACCTTGTTAATCAAATAACAACCCTTTGTTCATGGTTAGGAAACATAACCATCTTTGATTAACAAGCTAGTCTAGTAGAGGCATACTAGTGACACTCTGTTTGTTTATACATTCACACATGTATTATGTTTCCGGTTTAATACAATTCTAGCATAAATGATAAACATTTATCATGAAATAAGGAAATAAATAATAACTTTATTATTGCCTCTAGGGCATATTTCCTTCAGTGGCCACCCGAATGACGACCACCGTGAGAGCCTGTGCCAATTTCAGGGCTGGTCCTGATATTTTGGGGCCCAGGGCGAAACTAGATTCATGGGGCTTCATAATATATAGACATGAAACCAGTATCCGTATGAATGAAATGTTTACGATAAACGCTTAAAGTGCATCTAAAAGTGATGTAATTTGCATCAAATTGGAAGAAAGAATTAGTAATTGCAATATAGCGTAAGTGTACAAAGGCAATAGATCAAATCAATACATACTTGAAGTGAAAGCGCGCTTTGCTGCGCCGAGATATCAGAGAGGATCGACATGCCAAGAAATCAAAATCTTGGTCTATATTAGCTTTGTTTACTGTTCAAATACGAGCGCTGATGAAGCTTGTTCAAAGTGGATTACACTAGAAAATAGTTTCATGATGATCAATTGCAACCCGCAAAATTACTTTTCTCAAGCAAACATGATGCAATGCAATAAAAATGTGAGAGACAATAAACAAGCAATCCCCTCACATGTGATACATATACTTATGTTGATAAGAAAACAGTATCCACACAAATTTCTAACAATGCACAACGCAATCAATATGTGATACATTGTACTTCCGAATAACTTAAATTCTTAATGACAAAGTACATTGTATCTAATATCAAATATGTGAGACACACCCTAGCCAGAGCGTAGTTAGCACAAAGAGTGGTTATCAGCTTCTATCTACACGATATTGCAATTGTCGCATTTTGCGATAGTCCGCCAAGCTGCATTTTCTAAACACAATGTTTGTATTAATGCATATGATCACGTATAATCATGCTAATGGACCATGAATTATTCAACAAAATCGAGGCATATAGTTACTTGATCATTGAGAACACCTACATGCTTCGAGTTCGAATCAGTATAGTAAACATGCTATGGGGGTAATATGCCTTAAAATTGTTCTGCTATTAATTCAATTCCAAAATTTTGTTTTCCAAATAGGCTCTATAATAGAAATGACTTAAATTTATGATGATGTAAAATTCAAAATTAAATGATTATACAATGTTCTTCTCATGAATACTAAACCATGTTAGCTGCCCCAAATCCTAACATTTTGTTTGAATCTAGTAGGGCCAATAAATGAAGCATTAGAGCCCAGACTATGTTTTATGCTCTATAATGAAATGTCAGGATCAATTCTACCATACATATACTGCTTACAATAAATTCATTGTTATGGTAGTATGAACCCAACATTACATAATTAGACACACAAATGACTTATCCAATTAAAAGAGCTTTGGAAAATGAACTATAATCAGATATTGACATGTACTAATCTCCAGAATCTCCAGTCTAACATTCATCAAATGGTTGATCATTGACATAGGGATGTAGGTTAAACAGGGTAGAAAAGTTCAGTTAATTAATTAAAGTTCATTTTTTGCAAGATAGTTGACATACAAATACTAATGATTATTAAAACATGAATTTTATGTGACCTGAATTATAGATGATAGGAAAATACTAATCTTAGAAGATTAGATGATAGACAAATACTAATGGTTGAAGTTCAGTTAATCCAAGGTACTTTAATCATTAAATGAACGAAATATGTATGTGGCAACCTTGTGGCAGATTGCAAAACTGTCACACGATCTCATTATATATATGTATATATCACAATATTTTGAATTATATATATACAAAAGTAAAAAAAGTGAAGAGAAAACGAGAAAGCACACATGACGCCAGCCAAGCGGGGCACCTGGTTACTGGGCTGACGCGGTTCCGGCTCCTGCAGGCGAGCCGTGCCTAGGTATCGCAGCAGGCGGCACATAGGCGCACCCTCTGAAATCTCTCCCTGCCATGCGATGCGACCGAATTCTTAATCTCCTTTTCTCGCCTACTCGTGTGCGTCGTCTCAACACTCAAGTCACCGATCCAAAAGGAGAACGGCCACACACGATTCCAGGCTAATTGGGAGAACCGGAGAAGAGACCTGACGATGAGATACCACTGGCTGCTATATCCAATCGATCAGGTAAACTGTCAAACACTTTGCTTGATCAGAAAACTTAAAATCAGAAAATCAACATGGATTTTGGCTGATTGTACGCGGTAATAATCCTTCAACTTTCTGCTGCTAGATAGCACACACAGTCAATTTTTTGGCATAATTTGTTTCCTTCAGTGGTTTCCTTTGATTATATCTGATGTGAGGTGTAACTCTACCAGATTGTTTCTTCATTGTTGCAAAGGATCATTCATAAACAATACACTGGATATTTATTAGGGGTAGCTATTATTGAGAATTTTCATTTTTGAGTTTGACGTGATAATCATCAATCTTCTAACTCTCTACGGGGATTGAAGCTCCCTAGGGGTGGGGTGGGAGCGTTCTCGTTCAATTCTGTAAGGCAGGCTGACTTTTGTCTTAATGTGTTCCAAAGCTTGTGTAAGCAAGATGCTAACCTACAGAGCATTCTTTGGAGGAACACACCTATGTGAGCCCGACTGCTGGTCACAGTTTATGAGATTGGGTGATCTCTAGGAAGCTCATGAGAAGGTACGGAGTATGACTAATAAGCTTCACCTGTGGGGTTTAGCCTTCGGCAGCCAAGTATCAGCTGGCGATGGGGGAAACTTCTACACATCAAACTGACAATTCAAGGCATAGTCCATTGTTCAGTTGTGAAGAAGTCTAATCTCATTGCTCTAGTTGAAAGTTCAACTTAACAGTCTCCACTGAAAATTCTGGTATATCAAACATTGGTTGGAATAGTTGACAAACTTATGTGCCTCGAGATCTGGTGGGAGATTGTTGGATCATGGATGGGCTTAGGCCCATATAAGACAATAATCCTTGGTTAATCCCTAAGGCCCATGCATGTATACGACAAGTGGCGGGAAGTGTGGGAAGTTTAGTACCATACTGCTATAGTAAGAAGAGTGATACCTCTTTATAAGGGCTGCTCCATCACTTGCTATTGGGAGCTTGGGAATAGGAGTTGTACACACGCGCTCCTCCTCCTCGGCCGCCCGCCTCGCCTTGTCACGACCCGTGCGCGCGCCGCGGGTTGCGGGAATAAGCCGAGCCAAAGCTTATTTTTGTCGCTCAGGAATGGTTAATTAATTGTTAATTAATTAATGAGTCGCTTACGAAAGCGCCACTATTCGAGACGTTGGACCGTGGGCTGTTCGCGGACTCAGTCGTGGGCCTGGCTAGGCCCATCTACCCGACAGCCTATATAAAAAAGCGCTGGCCAGTGCCCTAACTCAGTTCACTCACTCCCTTCGTACAACCCTAGTCGTCATCTACTGTTCCTCTCTCGGTGCTGCTTCCGGCGAGCCCATCCTGGCGATCGCGTGCACGGTTGGTCAGGAGAGCAGCTGCCACTGGAACCCTGTCGTTCGAGATCCTACCCGGGAGAACGACAATAAGGCTTTTGGGGAGCGTCTCAACGCGACTGCTCCCGATTCGTCCCCAGCTTCGTCCGCCTCTGCTTCCACTACTTCCCCTGCATCAACACCATGGCCAACGCCGCCGCCGCCAAGAAGAAGGCCACGGATGAAGCCAAGGCTGCTGCTGCCGTCGCCGCGTTGGCCTGGCCAACCGGAGGGTATGATCTGTTCATCCCTCATTTACTGGTGCTTGTGCTAGCCATATATGTGCTGCTCATAGATGGTTTGCTTCTATACTCTGTATGTGCTAGTATGCTTAATAATCGGTATGAGATGCATACCGTGTTTGTCATGCTTACTGTTTACTTGTGGATTAGTCTAATTGGAGAAGTGCTAATATTTTTAACAATCCAAAAACCTTATTTTAGGCACTTTCCGATTCAAGGATTTGCTGCGACAATGAAACAGGAAAAGTTTACTGGGATGCATTTTAAGTGTTGGCAGACAAGGACCACCTTGTGGCTCACAGCAATGAGCGTGTTCTGGGTTGGTGATGTGTCTCCCACATAAACGATTGTTTCTGAACAGGAAAAGGCGTTTAGGGAGGCAACCACCATCTTTGTGGGAGCCGTTCTTACTGTGATCGGAGACAAGTTGGTTGACGCATATCTCCATACGCGCGTTGCCAAAAACTAGTGGGATGCGCTCGAAGCTAAGTTCAGCGCTACCGATGCTGGGAGCGAACTGTATGCCATGGAGCAGTTCCATGATTACAGGATGGTTGATAACCGCTCTGTATTGGACCAGGCTCATGAGGTACAGTGCATCGCTAAGGAGCTGGAGCTCCTGAAGTGTGAGTTACCGGACAAATTTGTCGCGGGTTGCATTATTGCAAAACTCCCTCCTGGATGAACTTTGCTACTTCTCTCAAGCACATGAGAAACGAATTCTCTATCGAGGATGTCATCGTTCATCTCAGTGTTGAGCAGAAGAATTTCCACAAGTTCAAGGGAAAGAACTATGTCTAGCAGAATACTACCTTTAAGAAGAAGGGTAAGAAGAAAGACAAAAAGAGAGATGGCTACTTTATTTGTGGTTCAGAGGAACACTGGGCAAACAAGTGCCCAAACAAGTACAAGAAGTTAGGACAGGACTCCAAGTCTATCAATGTCACTCTGAGCAACAATGACACGACATCTTGGTATGGTAATCTGTTTACCATACTTTTAGTTTGTCATTCCACAGATTGGCGGGTTGACACTGGGGCCAATATTCATGTGTGTGCTGATGTGTCTTTGTTTTCTTCTTACCAGGCCGCACTAGATTGTTCCATGCTGATGGGGAATGGCTCGCATGCTTCTGTTTATGGTGTTGGCACGGTAGATCTAAAGTTTACTTTGGGAAAGATCGTGCAACTGAAGAACGTGCAACATGTCCCCGCCATCAAGAAGAATCTCGTTAGTGGCTCCCTTCTATGTAAAGAAGGGTTTAAGTTAGTATTTGAGTCTATCAAAGTAGTCGTATCTCGGTATGGACTATTTGTTGGAAAAGGATATGATTGTGGTGGTTTGTTCCGCCTTTCCCTGGAGGATTTCTGTAATAAAGTCGTGAACCAAATTCATTTTAATGTGAATGAATCTGAGGTTTGGCATTCACGTCTTTGTCACATAAATTTTGGTTGTATGACGCGGCTAGCTAAGATGGACTTAATCCCGAGTTTCACTTTAGCCAAAGGCTCTAAGTGCCATGCGTGTGTGCAAGCTAAGCAACCTTGTAAGCCTAACAACCTTGCGAAGGAGAGACACCTGGCACCATTAGAGCTCATACATTCAGATCTCTGTGAGATGAATGGTGTGTTGACTAAAGGTGGAAAGAAATACTTCATGGCTCTGATTGATGATTCCATTAGATTCTGCTATGTGTATTTGTTAAATACTAAGGATGAGGCTCTACACTACTTTAAAGTCTATAAGGCTGAAGTTAAGAACCAACTTGAGAAGAAAATAAAACGAGTCCGGTCTGATCGTGGTGAAGAGTAATTTTCTAATGACTTTGATTTATTCTGTGCGAAACATGGTATTATTCATGAGAGGACGCCTCCCTACTCACCCCAGTCAAACAGGGTTGCCGAACGGAACAAATATACTCTAATTGATTTGGTTAACGCCATGTTAGATACATCGGGTTTATCCAAGGCATGGTGGGGGAGGCTGTATTGACATTATGTCATGTCCTGAATAAAGTTCCCACAAAGGATAATGAAACTACTCCCTATGAGCAATGGGAAAAGAAAAGAACTACACTCTCTTACTTACGCACTTGGGGCTGCTTGGCGAAAGTCAATGTGCCAATAAACAAAAAGCACAATTTGGGACCAAAGACTGTGGATTGCGTCTTTCTTGGCTATGCCAAGCATAGCGTTGGCTATAGATTTCTAGTGGTAAAATATGATGCACAAGACGTGAAGGTCAGTACAATCATGGAGTCTAGGGATGCTACATTCTTTGAGGATATTTTCCCCATGAGAGATATGCAAAGCACTTCTAGACTGGAATCTGATGAGACTCCTGATCCTGCCATTCCGATGGAATAATATGAACATAAAAGTGATGAGAGTTCCACCAAGGATGACGAGGAAGCTCATGTTAGGAGCAAGAGACAAAGGACTGCAAAGTTTTTTGGTGATGATTTCCTCGTGTACCGCGTGGATGATGACACTCCCAGTTCCATTTCAGAAGCTTATGCATCTCTGGATGCTGACTACTGGAAGGATGCGGTCCGTAGCGAGATGGATTCCATCTTGGCTAATGGGACATGAGAGATCACTCATCGTCCTTATGGTTGTAAACCATTGGGATGTAAATGGGTGTTTGCTAAGTCTTGAGCTTGCGTTGGTTTTCCTTGAAGAGGAAAGGGTGATGCATCAATAGTAGCGTAAATATTTCCCTCAGTTTTTGAGAACCAAGATATCAATACAGTAGGAGGCTCCTCAAAAGTCCCATGCACCTACACAAACAAACAAGAACTCCCAACCAACACAATAAAGGGGTTGTCAATCCCTTCATGGCCACTTGCGAAAGTGAGATCTGATAGAGATAGTATGATAAGATAAATATATTTTTGATATTTTATAATATAGATAGGAAAAGTAAAGATGCAAATAAAAGTAGATTGAAATCTTATATGATAAAAGATAGACCCGGGGGCCATAGGTTTCACTAGTGGCTTCTCTCAAGATAGCATAAGTATTACGGTGGGTGAACTAATTACTGTCGAGCAATTGATAGAAAAGCGAATAATTATGAGATTATCTAGGCATGATCATGTATATAGGCATCACGTCCGTGACAAGTAGACCGACTCCTGCCTGCATCTACTACTATTACTCCACACTTCGACCGCTATCCAACATGCATCTAGAGTATTAAGTTCATAAAGAACAGAGTAACGCATTAAGAAAGATAACATGATGTAGAGGGATAAACTCATGCAATATGATATAAACCCCATCTTTTTATCCTCGATGGCAACAATACAATACGTGCCTTGCTGCCGCTGCTATCACTAGGAAAGGACACCGCAAGATTGAACCCAAAGCTAAGCACTTCTCCCACTGCAAGAAAGATCAATCTAGTAGGCCAAACCAAACTGATAATTCAAAGAGACTTGCAAAGATAACTTAATCACACATAAAAGAATTCAGAGGAGATTGAAATATTTCTCATAGATAAACTTGATCGTAAACCCACAATTCAATGGATCTCGACAAACACACCGCAAAAAGAGTTACTTCGAATAGATCTCCAAGAAGATCGAGGAGAACATGGTATTGAGATTCAAAGAGAGAGAAGAAGCCATCTAGCTAATAACTATAGACCCGAAGGTCTGTGGTAAACTACTCACAACTCATCGGAGAGGCCTTGGAGATGATGTAGAGGCCCTCCGTGATCGATTCCCCCTCCGACGGAGCGCCGGCGAAGGCTGCAAGATGGGATCTCGCAGATACAGAAGGTTGCAGCGGTAGAATTAGGTTTCCGTGGTTTGTTCTGATGTTCTCGGGGTACGTGGGTATATATAGGAGGAAGAAGTAGGTCGGTGGACGCCCGAGGGGCCCACAAGATAGGGGGCACGCCCAGTAGGGGCGGGGGGCGCCCTCCACCCTCGTGGTCGTCTCGGCTGTTGCTTGACTTCCACTCCAAATCCTCTGGATCACGTTCGTTCCAAAAATCATGCTCGCGAAGGTTTCATTCCGTTTGGACTCCGTTTGATATTCCTTTTCTTCGAAACACTGAAATAGTTAAAAAAAACAGCAATACGGGTTGGGCCTCCGGTTAGTAGGTTAGTCCCAAAAATGATATAAAAGTGTAAAGTAAAGCCCATAAACATCCAAAACGGGTAATATAATAGCATGGAACAATCAGAAATTATAGATACGTTGGAGACGTATCAAGCACCCCCAAGCTTAATTCCTGCTCGTCCTCGAGTAGGTAAATGATAAAAACAGAATTTTTGATCTGGAATGCTACCTAGCATAATTCTCAATGTAATTTTCTTTATTGTGGCATGAATGTTCAGATCCAAATGATTCAAAATAAAAGTTCATATTGACATAAGAAATAGTAATACTTCAAGCATACTAATCAAAGCAATCATGTCTTCTCAAAATAACATGGCTAAAGAAAGTTATCCCTACAAAATCATATTGTCTGGTTGTTGCTCTATCTTCATCACACAAATTATTTAATCAAGCACAACCCCGATGACAAGCCAAGCAATTGTTTCATACTTTAGTAATCTCAAAAAATTTCAACTTTCACGCAATACATGAGCGTGAGCCATGGACATAGCACTTTATGTGGAATAGAATGGTGGTTGTGGAGAAGACAAAAAAGGAGGAAGATAGTCTCACATCAACTAGGCGTATCAACGGGCTATGGAGATGCCCATTAATAGATATCAATGTGAGTGAGTAGGGATTTCCATGCAACGGATGCACTAGAGCTATATGAAAGCTCAACAAAAGAAACTAAGTGGGTGTGCATCCAACTCGCTTGCTCACGAAGACCTAGGGCATTTTGAGGAAGCCCATCATTGGAATATACAAGCTAAGTTCTATAATGAAAATTCTCACTAGTAAATGAAAGTGACAACATAGGAGACTCTCTATCATGAAGATCATGGTGCTACTTTGAAGCACAAGTGTGGTAAAAGGATTGTAGCTTTGTCCCATCTCTATTTTTCTCTCATTTTTTGGCCTTTATTTTTTTATTTGGCCTTCCTCTTCTTTTTTTTTAAAGTCCGAAGTCTCATCCCGACTTGTGGGGGAATCATAGTCTCCATCATCCTTTCCTCACTGGGACAATGTTGTAATAATGAAGATCATCACACTTTTATTTACTTACAACTCAAGATTACAACTCAATACTTAGAACAACATATGACTATATATCACTACTAGGGAAATGCCTAGCAGCAGCGTGGGTTTTGGGCCTCTCGGTAGCGCGGGGACCGGCGCTACTAATAAGGCGCTACAGCTAACGTATATCAGTAGTGCCTGTTGTCCCACGCTACTGCTATACATGAATAGCTGTAGCGCTCTTTAGAAAAGGGCGCTGCTGATATTATCTGCAGCGTTGTTTACAGGGAAGCGCTACTGGTAAGGCGGCGCTACTGCTAAATTTCCCCCCCTCGCTACTACTAGTTTTATTAGTTTTTTTCCCTGCATATTTGTTTTGTATTTGAATAGGCTTTATACAATAATATTTAGCATATCATACACATACAAATGTAATCATACCATATACATACAATTAGTCTCATCAAATCATGTCATCATCATAATCATCATCCAACACAAAGTGGTCTCTCGTCATCATCTCGAAAATAGCGATACAAGTCTCGATTACTTGCAAATACATCGTCATCCATCTAAACAATGATATACGCGAGAAGAGCTATCACTTTGAGTACATGAGTTCGTATCCCTCTTTCGCATTAGCGTGAACCTAAACTAACTACTGCCTGTCGCTCGGAAACCGGAAACCGGTACACCTGGGCCTGACACTCTGGCCACTTATCGTATATATACTCCTGGCGTAGCACTTCTTCGCCATCTATGATCTATGCACCTGCATCGTCACATGAGTCGATGATATGCAACATATATAGTTGAGCAACAGAAAGAGACAGACTTGGCAAAAATAGAAACAACATATCATAAGCATAAATAAGAAAGTTCATCGCACCCAAAATGCCCTAACTAGAGTGATTTTCGCTAGTCGAGGAGGAGGACGGTTTAATTACATCACAAATAAAGTTTCACCATGCATAACTCAAAGTTTTGTCATACAGAAAGTATGGACTAAACGGACACATTGTCATATATCGACAATCACTCCACCATGTCGTGCCATCCATCCATGTCAGGGAGATAGTCCTCGAGCTTAGTGAAAGGCTTCATGTCGAGACGCTGAGAGGCTATCCATGTTCGGACGTCTTCCCGCGACATTTGTCCTTCTCCGTAGAACATCCCTGTTTTTCCGACGACCTCCTTCATGATGATTTGGGCAAGTTCGCGCTGGATGTTATAGAACTCAGCTCGAAGTCGATGATCCTCGATATCTCCTATGTCCTTTGCCCATTGCAGAATATGGGCATCGCCAGATCTAGGTGACATGCGAAGGTTCTGGTGATCCCGTCTGTACTCCAGCATGTGGTGTAGGACATAGAATCCATCATTAAGAGAATCGTTCGGTTGCTGGATGCAGCAGAAGTCGGTCTTATGGCTGAAGGCGACCCTGCCGCCCCTTCTCTTCTTGTCCCTAACCTCTCCACCCCTTGCTTGGTAGTAAAACATAGCACTGTCGAGAACATCTTTGATGTGGGTGTAATCCTTTTTGTGAATGTTCTTCGACGAGTCCAAGTAAAGAGCGTGGGAGAATCGGGGGTAGAGGATGATGAGGACGGCGCGCCCGCCGCTGCGCAAAATAAGTACACCTCAAATTAATTGGCCTCCACCGTGCAAATGAATTATTGAAATCGAAGGAAGGATAGCAGCGCGGATGACTTACACGGGATGATAAGGCACGAGAATCGCCTCCTTGTCCTTATTGGCGAGCATGAAACTGACGATGTAATCCCTCGCGTATTCACCGTGCTTTGCGCAGACTCCCAAGAAGCCCTCGTGTATGTAGTACGGGTCAGCGACACAGATATGAGATATCTGCTCAACCCCGATGATGTAGTTCATGTGCAAGGCATAAAGGCGGACAAACGTAAAATCCAGCTTCTTCACGTGAAACATGTCGAATATGTAATCGAATCGGAGGAAGAACTTATCCGTGGGGAAGCTGTCGACGTACGACATTTCCCACGGAACGTTAACCACGTAGAGTGGGTATCCTAGATCTTTCGAGGCGATGAGGCCTTTCTCTACCCGCAGCACATCGTCATGAAGTCTCCTTAGATCGCCGAATCTGGCCCGTAGCGCTGTTGCAGGTAGGATTGGTTGACCGGGGATATGCCATTTATCCGCATCGGGGATATCTATACGGTCCTGAAGCCGAGGCTGCTGAGGCGGCTGGATCATAGAATCAGCTTTTTTGCCTTTCCTCGCTCTCTTCCTAGACTTCTTTACTACCGGAAGGTCGTCCATAATACGTTGAGACGGTAATTCAGGCACCGACTCATGACGCTCAAACCCTGAGGAGGCGCCAGTATAGACATACTGTTCAGCGCCATCGTCATCCTCATCCTCATCCATGGCGACGTCATCAGCGACTAATGGAGCCTCCTCCTTACCCCGTCCGCTATCACCCAACCCGACACCCGACGCTAATTGGGTAGGTGGGGTGTTGATGTTCATACCTTCCTAAGGCTGCGTGCTCGTGGGTGTGCTCCCGGCTGCCCGATGCAGACTCTTTGGACACAATAGGACCCACCCATTGAAACAATCACCAAGCCGCCGCGGGGTCTCGTCGTCATCCCCCACTAGTATTAGAGGAGGAAAATTCTCGTGGCCCGGTTTGACACTGGCCACGGAAACCTTGAAGACGTTCGGGGGGATCGGCCGGCTGTGGAACAATGGTTCCTTCGGCTCCATTATCGTCGCCTTCCCCACGTCCACCTTCTGGTCGCCGATGGTGTACAATATGGTGCACGGGGTTTCATCGGCCTACAAAGAAAAGTCTGCGACGTGAGACATCCGAAAGGCAACGAAAACGAGAGATTATACATTTATATTGAAGGGGCCTGGTGTGACAGATACCGTGAGGGCGTCGAGCTCAGCCAAAGATGAGGCACCACCGAGCACGTCCGGTACGGGAGTCGGTGCGGGAGCAGGTGCGGGAGCCGGTGCGGGAGCAGGTGCTCCCAAGAAGTCAGCAAGGGGAAAGTCCTCTGCATTTTTTTCTGGATTTTGCCTTGTCCAAGTGAAAACGCCCGTCACCAAGGAAGTAGACAAATATGCGACCACCTGTTTTGCGGCAGCTACCGCTGTTGCGACTGTCTGAGATGATTTCTTCTCAACCGCAATCTCAACCTTCTTGTCTCACGGTAGTACTTCTTCCACGTGGCGCCGTCTCCGACACCGTGCACGCGTCCATACGACGGTCGAGTATCCACCAGTTGTCGTTTCAATATGTTCAACGCCCGGTTGAATGGAGTGTCCCACTTGGGCCTCGCCAATGCCTCAGACGGCGAGTCGCTTTCGGCCGCAATCCGGTGCTGCTCTCTCTGCAAAAGGCACAAGGATCATTTACAAATATGACTAACGTGTGCAGTCGAATTGATCAGAAACTAAAATTACCAGCAGTCACATGAACTCCGTAATGACTGGTGTTGTCTCGTAAACCTTCTTCACTGGGTCCCAACGGTGCCGGGCCCTCAGGACGTCACGCTCCCGCGGGACGGTGAAATCCGCCAAGGGTTCTGGGATGCCCAGACTCGCGGCTTCCGCGTCCTCCTTGGCCCATTTGGACCTCTTTCCGCCGTAACCACGGCTTTCGAGGTGGTGGCTCCCAATGTTCCTCTCTTGAAGCCCCTTCATGTACTTAGACTTTTTTTGGCAGCTTCGGCCTCGCAAGCCTCCTTGAATATTTGAAACTGCTCTTCCGTGATTGTCGGATTATCCTTTACAATCTCGGAGTAGGGTTCCTTCTTGTCGATGATCCTTTGCTTTCACTCGAGTTTTCCAGGCGGCCAACGCGTCGCTAAACTTGGTCATGGCGTGTTTGTTTATCTTCTTCATTGCCGGGTCCTCGTCTGGATCTTCATAATCCTTCTCATTCCGGCCCGGGAACAAGAATATCTGGTGAAACTTCTTTAGGAGGGAGCTCCTCATATTTTCTATCTTCTGTAGTTTCTCATCGTTGATGGTGGCGGTTGTCCGTACGATGCAGCCTATTTGATTGCCGTAGCACGCGCGCGCTTCCTCGGGCGCCTTTGGCTCAAAATTGCCGTCGTCCACCTCCGTGACCACCAGTCTAGTAGTCCTGAGTTTGTTAGGAAGCCGTTGCCTCTTTGCTTTCGGTTCTACACCGGCTCCGCTCCCCGAGGCAGCACCGGTCTCAGTCTCAGCGCCGGTCTCGATGCCGGTCTGAGTCTCAGCGCCGGTCTCAGTCTCAGCACCGGTCTGCGTGTCGGTCTCAGTCCCGATGCCACCGGTGGGCCCAGCAACAACATCGGTTGATCGTCGGTAAGGCTAAAAAATTCGTCTGCCGCCCGGTAGACGTCGTCGCAATCACCAGAACCCTGTCCTTCATCGTTGCTAGCCATGTTTCCTATGATTAAATCTAGTCAATTAATTCTAGACCTAATAAAATGAATAATGACATAAAAAAGGCCTATTGTTTTGCAGGAATGTTGACTCCTTCCTGGTGCGGCAAATCCCGGGCACTCGATATGTCCTAGTTTGTAGCACAAGTCATGCCGAAATTCACGGAAAATTTCGGCATGACCTTTGCTAAAAAGTGGACAAATCGAGAACCTGAAATTTGCCGGAACAGAAATGAATCAACATTCCGGCAAAACATAGGCCACTCAGCATCATTCCCTGGAAACAGTGTTCAAATATCCCTCTTCGACACCGCAACACATGTCCAAATATACACGAGCAACCACATGTCCAAATTTCACAAGCTAATTCAAAAACAAAGTGTAGAAGAAAATTCATTTAACTACTAATAGAACAAAATTCAGTTAACTTTAGTGCTCTATAATGATGAAAGGAAAAAAATTCAGTTAACTACTAATTTCATTCATTTAGGTTATTCATTTAACATCACCTAATTAACCTACTGTACCACTACTACTAGCAGCACTACTAACCTAATTAACCTAGCAAAACTCTAGTGCCCTAACTAAAAAACATCTAATTAACATCTACTAGTACCACTATTGCCCTAACCTAATTAACATCTACTAGTATCACTATATACTATACAAGCAACATCTACCCTAATTAAACCCTACTGCCCTAACTAACTTTTGTTGTAAACCAAATTTTTTGCTGTAAACTAATTTTTGCTCTAACATCTACTACTTAACATCCTTTGCTCTAAACTAAATTTTTTGCTATAAACAAACTTTTGCTCTACTAATTTTTCTCTAAAATGCAGAGAGAGAGGAGTTGGGGGGAGGGGTGGGGGACTTACAGAGAGGGGAGAGATGGTGGCGGGGAGGTGCTCAGTGACGGAGGCAGGGGCGGAGAGGGCGGGCTTGGGCACGGGCAACGGTGGTCCTGGGCGGGCTCGGACGGCGGTGAGGTGGAGGGCACCGACGGTGGCGTCGAGGGCAGCCTCGGGCGGCGGCGGTGAGGCTGAGGGCGGCCTCGGGCGGCGGTGGTGAGGATAACGACGGCCTCGGGGGGAGACAGTGAGGTTGCGGGCGTCCACGCCGGCAGGAGACGGCGGCGAAGTGGGGCGATGGTGAATTGGGGAGACGGCGGCGAGGGCGAGGGATTTGGGGAAGAAGTGTGGTGGCCGGGGGCGGGGGGGGGCACTATTTAAGTGAAACATAACGGTAGCGCGTTTCCGAAAACGCGCTATAGCTAAGTTAGCTACAGCTCGTTTCCTGAAACCCGCTACTGCTATTCCTTTCTCCTTTTTCCCTCTTTTCTTTTATTTTTCTTTACATTTTATTTTTTTTCCTTTCGCCTTTTTCTATTTCTTTCATTTTCATTTACTTTTCTACTTGTTTTTCACTTTATTTTATTTCCGTTAGCAGTAGCGCCTTACACGTAAGTGCGCTACAGCTAAGGAGAGTAGCAGTACCACTGGGCCAGTATACGCGCTACTGCTAGGTTGGGCTAGCCATGTGCGCCCAGTTCAAACATAGCAGCAACGCTTTTTGCTAGTACGCGCTACTGCTAAAGTCATAGCAGTAGCGCAGTTTATTTACGCGCGCTGCTACTAAGTAGCAGTAGCGTATGATTTTGTACAGCGCTATTGGTAACATTCTGTGTATAAGGTTTTCCCTAGTAGTGTATGAATGCCTCCGGCGGTGTACCGGGATATGCAATGAATCAAGAGTGACATGTATGAAAATTATGAAGGTGGCATTGCCACAAATACGATGTCAACTATATGATCATGCAAAGAGCAATATGAAAATAATGATGCGTGTCATATAAACGGAATGGTGGAAAGTTGCATGGCAATATATCTCGGAATGGCTATGGAAATGCCATAATAGGTAGGTATGGTGGCTGTTTTGAGGAAGGTATATGGTAGGTGTATGGTACCGGTGAAAGTTGCGCGGCACAAAAAAGGCTAGCAATGTTGGAAGGGTGAGAGTGCGTATAATCCATGGACTCAACATCAGTCATAAAGAACTCATGTACTTATTGCAAAAATCTACAAGTCATCAAAAACAAAGTACTACACGCATGCTCCTAGGGGGATAGATTGGTAGGAAAAGACCATCGTTCGTCCCCGACCGCCACTCATAAGGAAGACAATCAATAAATAAAATTGTGCTCCAACATCATCACAAAGCGGTTCACCATACGTGCATGCTACAGGAATCACAAACTTCAACACAAGTATTCTTTAAATTCATAATCACCCAACTAGCATGACTTTAACATTACCACCTCTATATCTCAAAACAATTATCAAGTATCAAATTGATCATAGCATCCAATTCACTTCCTATGATAGTTTTTATTATACCCAACTTGGATGCCCATCATTCAAGGACCAAATTTATAACCATAGCAAATACCATGCTATTCTAAGAGACTCTCAAAATAATATAAGTGAAGCATGAGAGATCAATATTTTTTTCAAAATTAAGCCACCGCCGTGCTCTAAAAGATATAAGTGAAGCACTAGAGCAAAAACTATCAAGCTCAAAAGATATAAGTGAAGCACATAGAGTATTCTAATAAATTTCAATCAAGTGGGCTTCTCCCAAAAGGTGTGTACAGCAAGAATGATTGTGGTAAACTAAAAAGCAAAGACTAATATCATACAAGACGCTCCAAGCAAAACAAATATCATGTGACGAATAAAAAATATAGCTCCAAGTAAAGTTACCGATAAACAAAGGCGAAAGAGGGGATGCCTTCCGGGGGCATCCCCAAGCTTAGGCTTTCTTGAATATATTGGGGTGCCATGGGCATCCCCAAGCTTAGGCTCTTGCCACTTCTTATTACATAGTCCATCAAATCTTTACCCAAAACTTGAAAACTTCACAACACAAAACTCAACAGGAAATCTCATAAGCTCCGTTAGTGAAAGAAAGCAAAACCACCACATCAGGTACTGTAATTAACACATTCTTTATTTATATTGGTGTTAAACCTACTGTATTTCAACTTCTCTATGGTTCATACCACTTAATACTAGGCATAGATGCATCAAAATAAGCAAACAACACACGAAAAACAGAATCTGTCAAAAACAGAGCAGTCTGTAGAAATCTCTAACTCTCGAATACTTCTGGAACTCTAAAAATCCTACAAAAATAGTAAGCCCTGGTAAATTTGTCTATTGATCTACATAAAAAAGAATCAATGCAAAATCATGTTTCTGTGAATTACTAAAATTATTTCCGTGCATGGAACGTTTCTGTTTTTCAGCAGAATCAAATTAACAATCACCATAGGTTATCCTATAGGTTCTACTTGGCACAAACACTAATTAAAACATAAAACACATCTAAACATAAGGTAGATGAAAAATTTATTACTAAACATAATCAAAAATAAAAAAACACAAATAAAATTGGGTTGCCTCCCAACTAGCGCTACCGTTTAACGCCCCTAGCTTGGCATAAAAGCGAGGATAGATCTAAGTAGTGCCATCTTTGGCACTCAATTCTTCAATAGAGCACTTATAATCCTTAGGAGTTTATTTCTTTTTAGTAATGATAAAGCTCTTAGGCAAGAAGTCAAGAAATTCGTTTGTAGCAAAAGGTTCCTTAATGATAGCAAGAAAATTGGGATGAACACTTATCGATTTGAAATCGACATTTCCTTTACTAGAAGATTCACCCTTATTTTTAGGAACATACATGACCTTGTCAATTTTGGTAGGAGGTGTTGGGGTATTTTTTACAGATGAAAAGGCATACCCTAAGTTGGTGATAATGTCCTCCAGTTTACCAATTCTTGTAGAATCAAGATCTATTCTTTCATTAACTATAGGTTCTTTTTCTTTAAAAAAATTCAAAGTAACTCCAACCCTAGATCCATATTGGGTAATTTGATTGTGTATCTTTTTATCCAAATTTTCAATTTACTCAACAGTGGCAACTTTATTTTCAATGATTTCAAGCCTTTGCATCACATGTTCCAAAGTTAAGACAATTCCATTAACCAAAAGAGGGGGTGGACCAAACAAATCTAACATGGCATTATAAGCATCAAAAGTGTGGCTACCCAAGAAGTTCCCTCCGGTAATGGTATCAATAATATATCTATTCCAAGGAGTAATGCCTACATAAAAATTGCAAAGAAGAACGGAAGTGGATTGCTTCCTAGTAGATCTATTTTGAGCATTGCAAATTATATGCCAAACATCCTTTAAATTTTCTCCCTCCCTTTGTTTAAAATTAAGAACTTCATGATCGGGAGCATTAACGATAATAGGAGGACTAGCCATAGTGACGAGCACACAAAAGGCAAGCGAAAGAGAGAGGAGATTGGGAAAGAGAGGGCGAATAAAACGGCAAGGGTGAAGTGGGGGACAGGAAAATGAGAGGTAAATGGCAAATAATGTAAATGCAGGGAGATGAGTTTGTGATGGGTACATGGTATGTCTTGACTTGAGCGAAGACCTCCCCGACAACGGCGCCAGAAATTCTTCTTGCTATGTCTTGAGCTTGCTTTGGTTTTCCTTGAAGAGGAAAGTGTGATGTAGCAATAGTAGCGTAAGTATTTCCCTCAATTTTTGAGAACGAAGGTATCAATCCAGTAGGAGGCTCCTCAAAAGTCCCACGCACCTACACAAACAAACAAGAACTCGAAACCAACGCAATAAAGGGGTTGTCAATCCCTTCATGGCCACTTGCGAAAGTGAGATCTGATAGAGATAGTATGATAAGATAAATATATTTTTGGAAGATGCAAATAAAAGTAGATTGAAAGCTTATATGATAAAAGATAGACCCGGGGGCCATAGGTTTCACTAGTGGCTTCTCTCAAGATAGCATAAGTATTACGGTGGGTGAACAAATTACTGTCGAGCAATTGATAGAAAAGTGAATAATTATGAGATTATCTAGGTATGATCATGTATATAGGCATCACGTTCGTGACAAGTAGACCGACTCCTGCCTGCATCTACTACTATTACTCCACACATCGACCGCTATCCAGCATGCATCTAGAGTATTAAGTTCATAAAGAACAGAGTAACGCATTAAGAAAGATAACATGATGTAGAGGGATAAACTCATGCAATATGATATAAACCCCATCTTTTTATCCTCGATGGCAACAATACAATACGTGCCTTGCTGCCGCTGCTATCACTAGGAAAGGACACCGCAAGATTGAACCCAAAGCTAAGCACTTCTCCCATTGCAAGAAAGATCAATCTAGTAGGCCAAACCAAACTGATAATTCGAAGAGACTGGCAAATATAACTTAATCACACATAAAAGAACTCAGAGGAGATTCAAATATTTCTCATAGTCAAACTTGATCATAAACCTACAATTCATCGGATCTCGACAAACACACCGCAAAAAGAGTTACATCAAATAGATCTCCAAGAAGATCGAGGAGAACATGGTATTGAGATTCAAAGAGAGAGAAGAAGCCATCTAGCTAATAACTATGGACCCGAAGGTCTGTGGTAAACTACTCACAACTCATCGAAGAGGCCTTGGAGATGATGTAGAGGCCCTCCGTCACTACTAGGAAAAGGGCTATAGATAGGACTGATTCTAATGGCGCACCAGGTAAGTAGTGCGCCACTACTATATACTAATGGCGCACCGGTTGCTCGTGCGCCATTAGTGTGGAAGACACTAATGGCGCACCGTGCTCACGGTGCGCCACTACTATTGATTTTTTCCCCATTTTTGCATACAAACTAATGGTGGATGGCAAAGTGCGCCATTAGTAGTTAGAACTAGTAATGGCGCACGACCAAGACAGTGCGCCATTAGTATATAATTTTTTTTATTTTTTTGCAAACCTACTAATGGTGCACTATGCCAAAGTGCACCATTAGTAGTTTAAACTACCAATGGCGCACTGTGCCATGGTGCGCCATTATCATAAAAATTATTTTTTTTACTTTTTTTGCAAAACTACTAATGGCGCATGTCACTGTGGTGCGCCATTAGTATGTTGGGTTACTAATGGCGCATGGCTTAGTGGTGCGCCATTTGTAACCTGGGACCAGCTAGATATTTTTGGACAGCCACACCTACACACTCACTTTCCCCACTTCATTCCCCCCACCTCCTTCTCTAAGCTTGTCGGCTGCCTCCTCCTCCTCACCTCATTTGCACCATAGATTCATCAAAATTAAGTGGTGAAATTACCTTTTTTTGATAGGTAAGTAAGGGGAAAGCTATCTTCATGTTGTAGATCTACTTTTTTTCTCCCTAGCTCGCTCCAACAACGTGCACATGCACTTTTTGTGGCCTAGCTAGATCTATGTATGTTTGTGGTGTTGCTTGTGTTTGTGGTGTTGCATATATGTTTGTGTTTGCAGGTACCGGTATTTGAAATGCGATAGTTGCCAATATTTTGCCGGAATGTTGATTCATTTCCGTTTCGGCGAGAATTTTGGCACTATGCATTCTTTTTGGTCCTATTTTTAGGGAAGGTCATGCCAAAAAATTTCTTGGTTCTAAAATATCGTTTTGCTCTACCCCGCAGGCGACCATGGTCCACACGATGACCGAAGGCATCGTGAATAGGTTTTTGAGCTCCGCAAAGGCCGAGATGCTTCAAAAGAACGAGATGGAGATAAGATGTCCGTGTCGAAGATGCAAGCTGAAGAGCCTTATTGCGGACCCGGATTCCGGGCAGGTGCGGGACCACCTGCTCTTGCGTGGTTTCATGGATGGCTATCGGTGGCAAGGTGATGAAGATGACTATGAAGTCGTCCATGGGGGTCGGGCAAGAAATGAGGAAGGGCAACAAGACAACCACCGCGGCGAGGGCGGGCAAGAAGACGAAGAATCTCCAGGACATGATCACGATGGTGATGATGTACACAATCATCATGTAGAAGATGTCGTACATGATGATGAGGAAGATCAAGACGAAGGGCATGATCATGAAGATGAAGATGCCGGAGTAGACGACGATGGAGGCTGGGTGCAGGACCCTCATATTCAAGAGCTGTTTCGCAAGCAGACGGATAATGCAAGAGCTGCCGCCCGAGAGAAAGCCAAGCTGGATCAACTAGAGATAGACGCGGTTACTCCATTGTATGAAGGATGCAGGCCCGAGGATACCCACCTGAAAGTAACGCTCATGGCTCTGGAGATGAAGGTAAAACACAAATTGACCGACGCATGCTTCGACGAGAACATGTCATTCTGGCACGAACGTCTTCCCAAGGGGAACAAGTGCCCGACCAGTTTCAAGGAGGCGAAGAAAATCGTGTGTCCTTTGGATTTACTGCACGTGAAATACCATGTGTGCATGAACAATTGCATCATTTATCGGGACGAGCACGCGGAGTCTACCATATGTCCGGTGTGCGGCGTCACTCGATACAAGAAGAGGAAGAAAGCTCCTCGAAAATCGGTGTGGTACTTTCCTATCACTCCTTGTCTGCAGCGGTATTTCGCGGACCCTAAGGTAGCAAAGCTCCTGCGTTGGCACGCGGATAGGGAGGAGAAGAAGCGGGAAGATGACGGAAATGATCCGGAGATAAATAAAAAAGACAAGATGCTGAGTCACCCTAAGGATGCGAGCCAGTGGCAAGCGTTGAACTTCGAATACCCAAAATTTGGGAAGGATCCAAGGAACATCGTGCTGGGCGCGAGCACCGATGGAGTCAATCCGTTTGGCAGCCAGAGAAGCACACATAACACCTGGCCTATGTTTGTGTGGATGTACAACCTTCCCCCCTGGTTGTGCATGAAGAGGAAGTACATTCACATGAGTATGCTAATTGAAGGGCCGAAACAACCAGGGAACGACATCAATCTATATCTGGGGCTGCTGAAGGAGGATCTAGACACACTGTGGAAAACGCCAGCCAATACGTGGGACGCCGCAGAGAAAGAATATTTCCCTATGAGAGCCGCACTACTCACGACGGTGCACGACTATCTCGGTTACGGATATCTCGCGGGGCAGGTAGTCCACGGATTTTCTGGATGCGTAAGGTGCATGGATGACACAACGTATCGCTAGCTAGATAGAGATCCCGGGTCTTCGAAAACCGTGTTCATGGGACATCGAAGGTGGCTTCGCGACGATGACCCGTGGAGGAAATGCAAGGATCTGTTCAATGGTGAAACCGAACCCCGAAAACGCCCGTGTACGAGGAGCGGCGAGGAAATAGACGAGTTGTTGAAAAATTGGAAAGACTGCCCGCTGCCGGGAAAAAGGCGCCAGAGCCGGGAAAAAAGCGAAAGGCGCCAGAGCCGCTGCTGAAGGTATGGAAAACGAGGTCTGTTTTCTGGGACTTGCCGTACTGGAAGATCCACCGTGTGCCTCACAGCCTTGATGTCATGCATATCACGAAGAACGTGTGCGAGAGTCTGCTTGGTACCCTGCTCAACATGCCAGAGAGGACCAAAGATGGGCCGAAAGCAAGGGCAGACTTGAAATCAATGGGCATCAGGCAGGAGCTCCACGCTAATGATGATGATGATGATGATGGTGAGGCGAAGCAGGACAGAGAAAGTCGTCGCAAAGGCAAAAAGGCCAAGAAGACCGGAAATGACTACCCTCCCACGTGCTTGACTCTAAGTCAGGAGGAGATCGAGCATTTTTTCACCTGCCTCCTAGGAGTAAAACTTCCTTACGGTTACGCGGGGAAGATAAGCAGATACCTAGACCCAGCGAAGTAGAAGTTCAGCGGGATGAAGTCTCACGACTGTCACGTGCTGATGACGCAGATACTTCCAGTTGCAACCCATGGGATCATGGACGCGCACGTCCGTGAAACGCTATTTGGCCTATGCAACTTTTTCGACGTCATCTCTCGGAAGTCGATTGGCGTGAGGCAACTCAGAAGGCTACGGGAAGAGATCGTGGTGATACTATGTGAGCTTGAGATGTACTTCCCGCCTGCATTCTTCAATGTTATGGTGCATCTACTGGTCCATATAGTGGAGGATATCATCCAACTCGGGCCGACGTTCCTGCACAGCATGATGCCGTTCGAAAGGATGAATGGTGTCATCAAAGGATACGTTCGGAACATGTCACGTCCATAGGGAAGTATAGCCAGGGGCTTTCTGACCGAAGAGTGCATCTCCTACTGCATGAATTATCTAGGCATCGAGAACCCCGTTGGTCTGCCCGTCAACAGGCACCTCGGCAGGCTCGCTGGATGGGGTCACCGTGAGGGTCGCCGCGAAATGCATGTCGACTTCGAGGGTCGACTCGCCGACTTTGAAAGAGCAAACCTAGTCGCGCTACAACACATAGACGTGGTCGATCCTTGGGTGGTAGAGCACAAAACCTTTATTGAGAAGACGTACAATGAACGAGGCCAACAGAGGACGGACGGAGATATACTCAAAGAGCACAACTCATGTTTCACGCGTTGGTTCAAGCAGAAGCTTCTGTCGTACCCTTTACATGAAGATTCTTCCGCGGAATAACAACTCATATTCGCCTTGTCACAGGGCGCCGAGCACAACCTAATGACCTATGAGGCGTACGATATCAATGGCTACACATTCTACACCGAGGACAAGGACATGAAGAGCGATGGTTATCAGAACTCTGGGGTAACGATGGAATCCTACACCGGTAAGGACAAGGATAGATACTACGGAAGGATCGAGGAGATCTGGGAGCTGAGCTACGCTGGAGAGAAGGTGCCGATGTTCTGTGTCATATGGTCCAAGAGCGTCCTAAAAGAAGACCAATATTTCACCACCATGGTTATACCCGAAGCCAAATCCAAGACCGCGGGCACAAACGTCACCGCGAAAAATGAGCCATGGGTACTGGCTTCCCAAGTGGACCAATGCTTCTTCATTACCGACCCGCCAAAGCCCAGTCGTGTTGTCGTGAGGAGAGGCAAAAGGAAGATCATCGGAATGGATGGAGTAGCCAATGAGCAAGACTTCGACAAGTACGGCGACCCGAAGATCGAACATGACGACGACGATGAAGTAGCAGCACACACCACAAGAAGAAGCAGGACCACCCTACCTAAAGGACGTCCATTCCACAGAAGAACTCCATTTGCGAAAAAGAAGGGCAAGAAGATTGTGAACAGATAGCTAGCTAAGATCGATTGTATTTAAATCGTAGTCTTCATTTCTCGATTGTATTTCATGGGCACTTTTTGACATCATGAATATTTTTAAATTTCATGGGCACTTTTTGAAATCATGAGGACACTTGATCTCAATCCCCCTCCATCTCGATCTCGATTCCCCCTCCATCTCGATCGCGATCCTGGCACCCTCCCCCGCGATCCCCGCTACAAGTTTGAACATATTTAAACACAAATAAATATAAAAAACAGCATTTAAAATGCATAAAAATATTGGGGAGCCTGGGAATCGAACCCAGGACCTCCTGGTGTGTGTGCCGTGTGCTGACCAATCGGGCTAGTGGGTGGGTTCTGTTGTAGATAGGGTTAGGTTGTAGATATGGTTAGTTGGCTGGATTAAAACAAAATTCTAATGGCGCGCCGAGCGGAGGTGCGCCATTAGAATAGTCATACTTATGGCGCACGACTGGACGGTGCGCTATTAGAACCCTCCCCCCAGCTATCACTCCCTCGCCAGATCCCCTTCGACCCTCTCTCCCTCGCCACCAGATCCACCCGCGCGCTGCCCCGACTCCACCCCCGCCGCCCCCACGCCCCCGCGCCCCTAACCTCACACAACCTCCTTCCCCATTCTCTCTCTCCCTCAGCCCGATCCCCTTCCTCACCGTGGCCGATTTTGGTCGTTGCCACTCCTCCCCGCCAATAACACCAACCTCCACGAGCTCCCCTCGCTCCACCTTCTCATGTACAGCAAGGAATCCCCTCCTCTCCGGCGGATCCTGTGGCTCGAGGCGACGGCTGGCTAGGCCCGCGTGACGGACCCAGGCCGTTGGCGTGCTGCCTTTCCGTGCCGGTCCACCTTGGTCCCCGGTGGCACGAGCAAGGGCAAGGCACCACCGAGCTCCACCTCGGCACTCCACTCCACTCCCGAGACCTCTCCTACCCCACTGCACTTCCTAGCGGGCGTCTCCTCCACCTACAAGTCAGGTAGTGTCTTTGTCTCTCCACATACACACATAGGTTGAACATATCAAACATATTTGATTCCCTTCATGTTTTTATTCATCTTTTGGTGCTTGTCTCGTTGTAATTAATGACTAGTACAAGTGCCTGTACTAATTGCAATTACTTAGTAAATTAGACCAGAGAAAACATATGTAATGTAATGAGCTATGGAAAACACTATACTGTTGGGCTCAGTTGGGAGAAGGCCTCTAATGCAATGCAATGCAATGCAATGCAAGCATCTTTTCTCATAAATAAATGTTGTTGCTAGCAGTGCATTTATCTATCTTTAGAATGTTTGCTTGATCGACACCTTTGAAATCTTTTCAGTATTGAACTGTTGATTTGTTTTGTATTTCAGCACCTGCAAAGCATTTTGGTCATCTAACAAACTGAACAATTTAGTTTTAATTAATGGAAAAGTTGCATTTACTTGTAGTGAAAGGAACAATTTCAGGTAATTATAAATATTCAATAGCAGCAGAGGCAAGCAGTAGTAGTTTATATTCATTCTTGCATGCATTCTTTGCTTGTTTATATTCATTCTTGTAAACTGAACATGCTCATCTATCTATCTATCAATCTGATCTCATCTGAAATGAATCTATAAATACAGAGTGTAGTTAGTTACAGAGTAGCAAAAATAGTTGCTGGATGCAGTTACTTTCTATATATTCATACTGATGTTGACTCTATAAATCATACTTATTGGACATGTTTTATGTGTCGATCCATCAATTGATCACATTGAGAAAGACCATCGTGTCTCCGACCATTTTGCAAAGGTCATGTCTCCGACCATCGTGTCGTGATGAATTTGCAGGTACCCCGAGAGGCCCTTGAGTTTACCGGAATGTTGATTAACTTCCGTTTCGGCAAATTCGGGTACTCCATATGTCCTATTTTCAGCAAAGGTCATGCTGAAATTTTCCGTGAATTTTAGCATGACTTTGCTAAAAATAGGACATATGGGGTACTTGCGACTAATGCATGGACCGGGGTATCTTAGTACTTAGTTAAGAAGAATCAAATGCCCCGCCATTCTTGCTGCATTAAACCATAGGTGGCAATAGAGCCAAGTGATTAGTGCCAAGTGATTAGTCCCAACCTAGGGTGCCTCGGCTTAGGCTTTTAGGGTGCCTCGGCGTCGACAAACCCTAAATGATAAAAGCTTAGCTTTTAGGATGCCTCGGTGTCGACAAACCCTAAATGATGAGACCATGATCTTGTTCCTTGACAATAACCAACTTTTTGACCAAACTGTTTTCCTATTTAAAGTGAAACATGGCCAACAACAATGGGGCCGGCGGTTCGGGCGACAAGCAATTATGGGAGCTGTCCCAGGAGATGGAGGAACAACCTCACCACTATGAGGACGCCGTGGAAGACACCGATCCTGATTACACAACCCCTAGTGGCGTCGGGGATGACACCACTAATGGTGCCGCCGAGGATGCCACCACTGATGATGGCGGCGCACACACAGATGGCAACCAACCGAAGAAGCAAAGGAAGGACCGGCGCCCGAATGCGCTCCGCACCCTCAAGGAGGAATTCACTCAAGTGGACTCCGACGGGAATCCAACGGAGCCCAAACATATAGTCAAGGGGTACTCGGTTCAGCTCGGGTGCATTCTTCGGAGCACCGTCTCGATCAACACCGAGAACCTTAGGCATAAGGACCGAGGGAATTTGCGTAGCCTCCTCTTCACGAAGCTGCACGAACGATACAAGTTCCCCGCCGAATTTGAAAACACACGCCTCTCAAGGAATAAAGTGAACAGTGCCGCCCTCACGAAGATGAGCACGACCCTGTCTACTTGGAGAAGCGCGGTGAAGAGAATGATTGATGAAGGTGATAGTTATGAGAAGATCAAGGCGAAATATCCTTTGATGAGCGAAGATGACTACAAGGAGTTCAAGATAAAGTGCGAGAGCAGTGCAACCACCGAATCAAGTCAGTGGGGGAAAGAAATGCGGGAGTTGAACTTAGGGGAACACAAACTCGGTCCCGGCGGTTACAGAGTGGCGGAGCCTATATGGGACAAGGAGGACGCGGAGCGTGCCGAGCAAGGCCTACCGCCCCGCTTCAAGAAATACAGCGGTAACAAGCAGACCAAGAACTATGTCAGGGCCCGGTACAAGGAGGACCCGATAACAAAGGAGCTTACCACGGATCCGAAGACCAGGGTGCTTGAGCTTGTTCTGGTAAGGAATACACCCCCGCGTAATTAGCTCCATATGGTTGCACTCTAACTAATCCCCAATATTTCTAAATGGTTCACGTTCCTTTTGCAGGAAACTAAAAGCAGTAGCGCGCGGTCGTCTCAGAGCTCCCCTTTCGACAGCCCTTTAAATAGGGCGTTGAACATAATGAAAATCAAGGATAAGTTCACTAAGCCAACGTCAGCTGGTCGTGTGGCCGGCAAAGGCTTGTCCACAAAATGGGGGTCATACTATACCGCTGGTGTGCGGAAGGAGAAAAAGGCTAGCTCGGAACGCCAGACGCGCGAGGTTGAAGCACTCAAGGCACAAGTGGCGCGGATTCCGGAGCTTGTCCAAGAGCAAGTGGAACAACAACTGGGAACGAAGCTCAACCCCCTGGTGCCTACGTTGATTCATGGGCTGACGACGTGGATTGCGGGCGGCCAACAGGGGCCTCCCCCGGTTCCCAGCTTCACGGCCAGCAACTCGCACAACGCGCAGGCGGCGCCATTGGTGTTTCCGGCGGCGCCATTGGTGTCTCCGGCGGCGGCGCCATTGGTGTCTCCAGCGGAGGCGGTATTCGTGTCTCCGGCGCCGGCACGGGCATTGGAGCTTAATGCACCCGGGTGTACGCCGGCCGGCACCTAGCCAGCAAGCTCCCCTCCGTCAGTTGCATGCCCGCCGTTGGCGGTGCCTCGACATTAGCCGAGCTTGACGGCATCACGGTAACTAAGCCTCTCGGCTGATGACTTCATCTCCTTGCCTTTGATTGGGCATCCCTGACGCCCTGTACATGTTTTCGCAGGGCACCGCCGACGTTCCTTGCACTCTTCTGCACTTCGTGGGCGCCGAGTTGGTCGATGTCGCCAAGGGTAGAATCGTTCAACCGGGCAACCGCATGTTCCACGGTAATCCGATGCCACCCATAGTGTATAGGGTTGAAGTGGTTCGGGTGCTGCCAGGCTGCGACGAGCTGTTACCTCCGGTTCGACCCGCTAGGGCCGACGAAGAAGATGAGATGACCCTCAGCGCCTGCGTAAACTGGCCGCTGCTTTGGCCGAAGAGCCAGATTCGTTTGGGAGCGGGGGCCACCACCCCACAGACAAGACCGCCAGTCGTGCCGGCGCCAAGCCATGGCAAGAACGCCGCAACGCTACCGGACCTGTTGGACATCCCTATGGCACAGGATCCGTACAGCCCTATGGCACAGGATCCGGACGATGATGACAATGACGATGGTACATTTACCAAAGTCGATAAGTACTTTGCCGAACATGGGTATGCTGACGAGTTCTGCGGGCCTCTTTCTCAAGAACCCAACCAAGACGACCGCAATCTAGCTGGTACGGCGGAGAAATCTAATTCCAATAGGCGTCGTCTGCCATTCAGTTCTCAGGAGACGCCTCCAGCTCCCGCCTTCATCGAGCCTCAGATAGCTGAGGTGCAAAATATTATCAGCCCCAACATGCTCAAGAAAGCGGTCTGTGAGCAGAACTCGGTCCCATTATAGGAGATCAAGAAGAAGGGACGGAAACGAAAGACTAACAAGGGCGCCGGTGCGAGCCAGCCAGCACCGAGTTCGATCCGTGCTCAGGACGGGCCACCTTCACCTAAGGATATCTCGAGGAGGGTGCATGTGGCGGGTAGGGCGATGCTACCGCCAAATATGCTGAATGCTGCAACCGATGCTATGCGGAGTCTGCACGACAATGTTCTTTCTTTGGAGAAGCGGCGTCTGAGAGAGAATGATGTGGCATACCCGGTTTTCGTGGCCAAGGTGCCAGAGGGCAAGGGCTTTGCGGATGGCGACATCGGGGGTACGATCGTCCTGCGGTTTGATGACATCTTTGCTATGTTTAACCTTCATCCGCTGCACTACACCTTCGTTCGGCTGTTTTTGCTGAGTATGGAGATGCGGATCATTAGAGACAAGACCCCGGACATCGTGATAGTCGACCCCTTCTACATGCGTGCCAAGCACTTGAACAGCGCTGGGGACCGCCAAGTTGCGAGTTCACACCTCGAAGGCGTCATTCTGGCAAACCCAGATAAGGATAACTTCCTTGTGCCTTACTTTCCCGAGTAAGTCATCCCTTAACTGCCCTGTAACATATGATTTCTTAGATTTTGATCGTTCTTTTTTTTCTAACATTCCGTGTTCTGTGCAGTGACACACATTGCACACTCATCCTCTTAAGCCCGAAATATTCCATGGCCACGTATTTCGACCCGAACCGTAACTCCAAGATAGACTACACAAATGTCAAGAAAGTTCTTAATGATGTTCTCCCCGGCTACGCCAAATCTGGAGGCACCTTCACCAGGGCAGTTCATAAGTACGGCAAGCACATGTTCTCTCACAATACGAAGTTCTGCTGTGTCAAGCAGCTGCCTGGCGGTCAGAAGGATGCCTACTACGCCCTCCATCAAATGCGGGCGATCGTAAGGGACCATCATCAACTTCTGCTACCAGATAATGTCAAAGATTGGGCCGCGAGCTTGTCGGCAGTCCAGGACGTGGACCTCAGACAAGAATTCTTTCGCATCTAGTCGGAGTTTGTGGACATCATCTATCAAGATGTCCTTCATACCTCGGGGCAGTTCTTCGTCAGATATCAACCGTCCAACCGTGAGATAGATGAAATGCTACAAATGCAGGGTGACAACGACCGCGATTTCATGACCATCACGACAGACGGCGGCTTCATCCACGCTCCTGTCCGATGAGTCGAGTCGAAAGTAGTGATGTGTAGTTCTGAAACATTGATTAGCTCAATATTGTAATTAAACTTTAATGAATTCGTATGTCTCTTTGGTTTGGACAGTCGTTCAACTTAGATGTAATCGATGCTATTTATTAGTAGGACCATGAATCGTGCTATTAATGTCTTGCTTTTCTCTTTCGATCCTTTTGCTGCATACTTACATATTGCTTATGTATTGTCTGTTGTTTGGCTTGTGCATAGAGATGTCGTCGTATGTCATGTACAAGGGTAAGGTTCCCGGAGTCTACGACGACTGGGAGGAGTGTCGGAGACAGGTTCACCGTTTCAGCGGTAACAGTTACAAAGGGTACACCACTAGGGCGGAGGCCGAATCTAGATATGCCCGCTATCTAGCGGGAGAGAGGAGGGAGCGTTGGAGGAACCGGATGAGGACCAGTTTGATCGCGATGATGCTCATCGTGATGACCACAACTCTCTTTTATGTGATGGTAGTTTAGATGATCGATATCGACTTGTAATGTGAAGACAAACTCGATACTCGCGGTCTTGAGACTTGTAATGTTTTATCTTTGTTCGGTCTTTTGAATTCGGAGACTAATATGATGAATTGTATTCGGAGACTAATCTTCTATTGTATTCGATGAATCTGATGTTGCTGTGTGCTGCTGTCTATATTCTGTCCAATAATATATTTTGTAACCTGTGCAAAAATCAGAAAAGCAAAAAAAAAACAAATATTCACACTAATGGCGCATCAAGGCAGAGTGCGCCATTAGTATGCCAAAGGATACTAATGGCGCATCGAGGCAGAGTGCGCCATTAGTGTGACAAAGCACATGGTTACATATGGCCCCCCGGGAGGCATACTAATGGCGCATGGAGTTACATACTAATGGCGCACTACCAGGTGCGCCATTAGTATACCAGATACTAATGGCGCACCGGTGGTGCTCCATTGGTAAAAAATTCTAATGGCGTGCTACTAATGGCGCACCGGTAGTGCGCCATTAGTAGGCAATACCGGTGCGCCATTAGTAGGCCTTTTCCTAGTAGTGCGTGATCGATTCCCCCTCCGGCGGAGCGCCAACGAAGGCTCTAAGATGGGATCTCACGGATACAGAAGGTTGCAGCGGTAGAATTAGGTTTTCGTGGTCTGTTCTGATGTTCTCGGGGTACGTGGGTATATATAGGAGGAAGAAGTAGGTCGATGGACGCCCGAGGGGCCCATAAGATAGGGGGCGCCCAGTAGGGGGGATGCCCTCCACCCTCGTGGCCGCCTCGGCTGTTGCTTGACTTCCACTCCAAGTCCTCTGGATCATGTTCATTCCAAAAATCATGCTCCCGAAGGTTTCATTCCGTTTGGACTCCGTTTGATATTCCTTTTCTTCGAAACACTGAAATAGGCAAAAAAACAGCAATACGGGCTATGCCTCCGGTTAGTAGGTTAGTCCCAAAAATGATATAAAAGTGTAAAGTAAAGCCCATAAACATCCAAACGGGTAATATAATAGCATGGAACAATCAAAAATTATAGATACGTTGGAGACGTATCAGTGTTCAAGAAGAAGCTTAGTCCTGATGGTACTGTTGAGAAGTACAAGGCTAGGCTTGTGGCCAAGGGTTATACCCAGAAAGAAGAAGAGGATTTCTTCGACACTTACTCACCTATGGCTAGACTGACAACCATTCGAGTGTTACTCCCTTTGGCTGCCTTGCATGGTCTTATCGTTCATCAGATGGACGTTAAGACGGCTTTCCTTAACGAAGAGCTAGACGAGGAAATTTACATGCAACAGCCAGATGGCTTTGTAGTAAATGGTCAGGAAAGAAAGGTGTGCAAGCTAGTGAAATCCTTGTATGGCCTGAAACAAGCGCCTAAGCAATGGCATGAGAAGTTCAACACTACACTGACATCTGCTGGATTTGTTGTTAACGAAGCTGACAAATGTGTATACTATCGCTATGGTGGGGCCAAAGGAGTTATACTCTATCTGTTATGTTGATGACATACTGATATTTGGGACCCACCTCAAAGTCATTGAGGAGGTCAAGGCTTTTCTATCTCATAACTTTGAGATGAAAGACCTGGGCGTGGCTGATGTTATCTTGAACATCAAGCTACTAAGAAACTCTGAGGATGGAATTACACTTTTTCAATCCCACTGTGTTGAGAAGATTTTGAGCCGTTTTTGATATTCGGACTGCAAACCTTCTACGACACCATATGATCCTAGTGTGCGGATTCGAAAGTTCGAAGGCACGGCTGTAGATCAATTGAGATATTCTCAAGTGGTTGGTTCACTGATGTACCTAGAATGTGCTATTCGTCTTGACATCTCATTTGCTGTGTGCAAACTGAGCCGGTTTGTTTCCAATCTGGGAGATGTGCATTGGCATGCTGTTGAGCGAGTGATACATTACTTGCAAGGTACTACGAACTATGGGATTCACTATTCTGGGTACCCGACGGTACTTGAGGGGTATAGTGATTTGAATTGGATATCTGATGCTGATGAGATGAAAGCCACAAGTCGACATGTCTTCACACTTGGTGGTGGTGCTGGTTCCTAGAAGTCCTGCAAGCAGACGATCTTAACCAGATCGACTATGGAAGCAGAACTCACAGCATTAGACACATCATGCATCGACACAGAATGGCTTCGAGAGCTTTTGATGGATTTGCCGGTGGTTGAAAAGCAGTGCCGGCTGTCCTTATGAACTACGACAATCAAACGGTGATTGTCAAGGCTAAGAGTTCAAAGGACAACATGAAATCCACAAAGCACATAAGACGAAGATTGAAATCTGTCAGAAAATCAAGAAACTCTGGAGTGATAGTGTTGGATTATATCCAGACGACTAAGAATCTGGCAGACCCTTTTACGAAAGGGCTATCACGGGTTGTGATAGAAAATGCATCGAGGGAGATGGGTATGAAACCCACGTAAGTTGCCATGGGGGTAATGTTGGAAATATTCCCTAGAGGCAATAATAAATTAGTTATTATTATATTTCCTTGTTCATGATAGTCGTTTATTATCCATGCTATAATTGTATTGATAGGAAACTCAGATACATGTGTGGATACATAGACAACACCATGTCCCTAGTAAGCCTCTATTGACTAGCTCGTTGATCAATAGATGGTTACGGTTTCCTGACCATGGGCATTTGATGTCGTTGATAACGGGAACACATCATTAGGAGAATGATGTGATGGACAAGACCCAATCCTAAGCCTAGCACAAAGATCATGTAGTTCGTATGCTAAAGCTTTGATAATGTCAAGTATCATTTCCTTAGACCATGAGATTGTGCAACTCCCGGATACCGTAGGAATGCTTTGGGTGTACCAAACGTCACAACGTAACTGGGTGGCTATAAAGGTGCACTACGGGTATCTCCGAAAGTGTCTGTTGGGTTGGCACGAATCGAGACTGGGATTTGTCACTCCGTGTAACGGAGAGGTATCTCTGGGCCCACTCGGTAGGACATCATCATAATGTGCACAATGTGACCAAGGGGTTGATCACGGGATGATGTGTTATGGAACGAGTAAAGAGACTTGCCGGTAACGAGATAGAACAAGGTATCGGCATACCGACGATCGAATCTCGGGCAAGTATAATACCACTAGACAAAGGGAATTGTATACGGGATCGATTGAGTCCTTGACATCGTGGTTCATCCGATGAGATCATTGTGGAACATGTGGGAGCCAACATGGGTATCCAGATCCCGCTGTTGGTTACTGACCGGAGAACGTCTCGGTCATGTCTGCATGGTTCCCGAACCCGTAAGGTCTACACACTTATGGTTCAATGATGCTAGGGTTATAGGGAATAGATATACATGGTTACCAAATGTTGTTCGGAGTATCGGATGAGATCTCGGATGTCATGAGGAGTTCCGGAATGGTCCGGAGGTAAAGATTTATATATGGGAAGTCCTGTTTTGGTCACCGGAAAAGTTTTGGGTGTTATCGGTAATGTACTAGGACCACCGGGAGGGTCCCGGGGGTCCACCAGTTGGGGCCACCAGCCCCAGAGGGCTGCATGGGCCAAGTATGGGAGGGGACCAGCCCCAGGTGGGCTGGTGCGCCCCCCCCCCACAAGGGCCCAAGGCGCCTAGGGTTTGGGGAGGGGGTGCTTCCACCTTACTTGGGGGGCAAGTTTCCCCCCTCTCCCCCCTTGGCCGCACCCTAGATGGGTTTTGGGGGCAGTCGCACCCCTTGGGGTGGGAACCCTAGGGGAGGCGCAGCCCCCTCCCTCTCCCCTATATATAGTTGAGGTATTTGGGGCTGCATACACATGAGTTTGACCTCTCCCTGGCGCAGCCCTACATCTCTCCCTCCTCCTCTCCCGCGGTGCTTGGTGAAGCCCTGCAAGATTGCCACGCTCCTCCACCACCACCACGCTGTTGTGCTGCTGCTGGACGGAGTCTTCCCCAACCTCTCCCTCTCTCTTTGCTGGATCAAGGCATGGGAGACGTCACCGGGCTGTATGTGTGTTGAACGCGGAGGTGCCGTTCGTTCGGCACTAGGATCTCCGGTGATTTGGATCACGACGAGTACGACTCCTTCAACCCCGTTCTCTTGAACGCTTCTGCTTAGCGATCTACAAGGGTATGTAGATGCACTCTCCTTCCCCTCGTTGCTAGTCTCTCCATAGATAGATCTTGGTGATTCATAGGAAAATTTTGAATTTCTGCTACGTTCCCCAACAGTGGCATCATGAGCTAGGTCTATTGCGTAGATTCTTTGCACGAGTAGAACACAAAGTAGTTGTGGGCGTTGATTTTGTTCAATATGCTTACCGTTGCTAGTCAAATCTTGTTTCGATGGTATTGTGGGATGAAGCGGCCCAGACCGACCTTACACGTACACTTATGTGAGGCAGGTTCCACCGACTGACATGCACTTGGTGCATAAGGTGGCTAGTGGGTGCCAGTCTCTCCCACTTTAGTCGGAACGGATTCGATGAAAAGGGTCCTTATGAAGGGTAAATAGCAATTGACATATCACGTTGTGGTTTTTGCGTAGGTAAGAAAGGTTCTTGCTAGAAACCCATAGCAGCCACGTAAAACATGCAAACAACAATTAGAGGACGTCTAACTTGTTTTTGCAGGGTATGCTATGTGATACGATATGGCCAAAAAGAATGTGATGAATGATATGTGATGTATGAGATTGATCATGTTCTTGTAATAGGAATCACGACTTGCATGTCGATGAGTATGACAACCGACAGGAGCCATAGGAGTTGTCTTTATTTATTGTATGACATGCGTGTCATTGAACAACGCCATGTAATTACTTTACTTTATTGCTAACCGGTAGCCATAGTAGTAGAAGTAATAGTTGGTGAGACAACTTCATGAAGACACGATGATTGATGATGGAGATCATGGTGTCATGCCGGTGACGATGATGATCATGGAGCCCCTTAGATGGAGATCAAAAGGAGCAAAATGATATTGGCCATATCATGTCACTATTTTGATTGCATGTGATGTTTATCATGTTTATGCATCTTATTTACTTAGAATGACGGTAGTAAATAAGATGATCCCTCATTAAAATTTCAAGAAAGTGTTCCCCCTAACTATGCACCGTTGTGAAAGTTCGTTGTTTCGAAGCACCACATGATGATCGGGTGTGATAGATTCTAACGTTCACATACAACGGGTGTAAGCCAGATTTACACACGCGAAACACTTAGGTTAACTTTACGAGCCTAGCATGTACAGACATGGCATCGGAACACAAGAGACCGAAAGGTCGAGCATGAGTCGTATAGTAGATACGATCAATATGAAGATGTTCACCGATGATGACAAGTCCATCTCACGTGATGATCGGACACGGCCTAGTTGACTCGGATCATGTAATCACTTAGATTACTAGAGGGATGTCTATCTGAGTGGGAGTTCATTAGATGAACTTAATTATCCTGAACATAGTCAAAAAGGTTTTTGCAAATTATGTCATAGCTCACGCTTTAATTCTACTGTTTTAGATATGCTCCTAGAGAAAATTTAGTTGAAAGTTGATAGTAGAAATTATGCGGACTGGGTCCGTAAACTGAGGATTGTCCTCGTTGCTTCGTAGAAGGCTTATGTCCTTAATGCACCGCTCGGTGTGCTGAACCTCGAACATCGTCTGTGGATGTTGCGAACATCTGACATACACGTTTTGATAACTACGTGATAGTTCAGTTAAACGGTATAGAGTTGAGGCACCAAAGACGATTTCAAAACATCGCAGAACATATGAGATGTTTCGAGGGCTGAAATTGGGATTTCAGGCTCGTGCCCACGTCAAGAGGTATAAGACCTCCGACGATTTTCTTAGCCTGCAAACTAAGGGACAAAAGCTCAATCGTTGAGCTTGTCCTCAGATTGTCTGAGTACAACAATCACTTGAATCGAGTGGGAGTTGATATTCCAGATGAGATAGTGATGTTTCTCCAAAGTCATTGCCACGAAGCTACTAGAGCTTCATGATGAACTATAACATATCAGAGATAGATATGATGATCCTTGAAGTATTCGCGATGTTTGACACCGCGAAAGTAGAAGTCAAGTAGCAGCATCAATTTTTGATGGTTAGTAAAACCACTAGTTTCAAGAAGGGCAAGGGCAAGAAGGGATACTTCATGAAATGGTAAATCAGTTGCTGCTCTAGTGAACAAACCCAAGGTTGAACCCAAACCCGAGACTAAGTGCTTCTGTAATAAGGGGAACAGCCACTGGAACAGAATTACCCTAGATACTTGGTAGATAAGAAGGCAGGCAAGGTCGACGGAAGTATATTGGATATACATTATGTTAATGTGTACTTTACTAGTACTCCTAGTAGCACCAGGGTATTAGATACCGGTTCGGTTGCTAAGTGTTAGTAACTCGAAATAAAAGCTACAGAATAAAAGGAGACTAGCTAAAGGTGAGCTGACGATATGTGTTGGAATTGTTTCCAAGGTTGATATGATCAAGCATCGCACGCTCCCTCTACCATCGAGATTGGTGTTAAACCTAAATAATTGTTATTTGGTGTTTGCGTTGAGCATAGACATGATTGGATTATGTCTATCGCAATACGGTTATTCATTTAAGGAGAATAATGGTTACTATGTTTATTTGAATAATACCTTCAATGGTCTTGCACCTAAAATGAATGGTTTATTGAATCTCGATCGTAGTGATACACATTTTTATGCCAAAAGATATAAGATAAAAATGATAGTAGCACTTACTTGTGGCACTGCCATGTAAGTCATATTGGTGTAAAACGCATGAAGAAGCTCCATGTTGATGGATCTTTGGACTCACTCATTTTTGAAAAGTTTGAGACATGCGAACCATGTCTATTGGTGTATATGCATGAAGAAACTCCATGCAAATGGACCGTTTGGACTCACTTGATTTTGAATCACTTGAGACATGCAAATCATACCACATGGGCAAGATGACTGAAAGCCTTGTTTTCAGTAAAATGGAACAAGAATGCAACTTGGTGGAAGTAATACATTTTGATATGTGCAGTCCAATGAGTGTTAAGGCATGCAGTGAATATCGTTATGTTCTTACTTCACAGATGATTTGAGTAGATGTTGAGTATATTTACTTGATGAAACACAAGTCTGAATTATTGAATGGTTCAAGTAATTTCAGAGTGAAGTTGAAGATCATCATGACAAGAGGATAAAATGTCTACGATATGATCATAGAGATGAGTATCTGAGTTACGAGCTTTGGCACGTAATTAAGACATTATGGAAATTGTTTCACAATTAATACCGCCTGGAACACCATAGTGTGATGGTGTGTCCGAACATCATAGTTGCACCCTATTGGATATGGTGCGTACCATGATGTCTCTTATCGAATTACCACTACCATTCATGGGTTAGGCATTAGAGATAACCGCACTCACTTTAATAGGGCACCACATAATTCCGTTGAGACGACACCGTTTGAACTATGTTTTGGAGAAACCTAAGTTGTCGTTTCTTAAAAGTTTGGGGCTGCGACGCTTATGTGAAAAGTTTCAGGTTGATAAGCTGGAACCCAAAGCGGATGAAATGCATCTTCATAGGACACCCAAAACAGTTGGGTATTCCTCCTAATTCAGATCCGAAAGCAATAGGTATTGTTTCTTGAATCGGGTCCTTTCTCGAGGAAAAGTTTCTCTCGAAAGAATTGAGTGGGAGGATGGAGACTTGATGAGGTTGTTGAACCATCACTTCAACTAGTGTGTAGCAGGGCACAGGAAGTTGTTCCTGTGGCACCTACACCAATTGAAGTAGAAGCTTATGATAGTGATCATGAAACTTCAGATCGAGTCACTACCAAACCTCGTAGGTCGACGAGGATGTGTACTGCTTCAGAGTAGTACGTAATCCTGTCTTGGAGGTCATGTTGCTAGACAATAATGAACCTACGAACTATGGAGAAGCGATGGTGGGCCCGAATTCCGACGAATGGCTCGAGGCCATAAAATCTGAGAGAGGATCCATGACTTTGGAAGAAATACTTGATGGTCGTAAGGCCGTTGGGTAAAGATGGATTTTAAAAGGAAGACAGACAATGATGGTAAGTATCACCATTAAGAATGCTCGATTTGTCGTTAAAGATGTTTTCCGACAAGTTCAAGGAGTTGACTACGGTGAGGCTTTCTCACTCGTAGCAATGCTAAGAGTCTGTTGGTATTGGATTAGCAGTTAATGCATTATTTATGAAATCTTGCATATAGGATGTCAAAAAAACATTGTTTCCTTGACAGCTTTCTTGAGGAAAGGTTGTATGTGATACAACTAGAAGGTTTTGACAATCCTGAAAGATGCTAACAAGTATGCAAAGCTCTAGCAGTCCTTCTAAGTACTAGAGTAAGCATCTCGGAGTTGGAATGTACGCTTTGATGAGATGATCAAAGATTTTTGGTTTATACAAAGTTTATGAGAAACTTGTATTTCCAAAGAAGTGAGTGGGAGCACTATAGAATTTTTGATGAGCATATGTTGTTGACATATTGTTGATCAGAAGTGATGTAGAATTTCTGGAAAGCATATAGGGTTATTTGAAAGGTGTTTTTCAATAGAAAACCTGGAATAAGCTGCTTGAACATTAAACATCAAGATCTATGAGGATAGATCAAAAACGTTAAATGGTACTTTCAAATGAGCACATACCTTGACATGATCTTGAAGGTGTTCAAGATGGATCAGTCAAAGAAGGAGTTCTTGCCTGAGTTGTAAGGTATGAAGTTAAGAGTTAAAGTTCGACCACGGCAGAAGTGAGAGAAAGGACGTAGGTCGTCCCCTATGCTTCAGACGTAGGCTCTATAGTATGCTATGCTGTGTACCGCACCGGAAGTGTGTCTTGCCATGAGTCAGTCAAGGGGTACAAGAATGATCCAGGAATGGATCATTGGACAGCGGTCAAAATTGTCCTTGGAGTAAATAAAGGACATGCTTCTCGATTATGGAGGTAATAAAGAGTTCGGCGTAAAGGGTTACGTCGATGCAAGCTTTAACACCTATCCGAGTGACTCTGAGTAGCAAACCGGGTACGTATAGTGGAGCAACCATTTGGAATAGCCCCAAGTGGAGCATGGAAGCAGCATTTACAATATGACATAGAGAATTGTGAAGTACATACGGATCTGAATGTTGCAGACCCGTTGACTAAAACCTCTCTCACAATCAAAACATGATCAAACCCCAGAACTCATTGAGTCTTAATCACATGGTGATGTGAACTAGTTTAATGACACTAGTAAACTCTTGGATGTTGGTCACATGGCGATGTGACCTGTCAATGTTAATCACATGGTGATGTGAACTAGATTATTGACTCTAGTGCAAGTGGGAGACTGTTGGAAATATGCCCTAGAAGCAATAATAAATTAGTTATTATTATATTTCCTTGTTCCTGATAATCGTTTATTATCCATGCTATAATTGTATTGATAGGAAACTCAGATACATGTGTGGATACATAGACAACACCATGTCCCTAGTAAGCCTCTATTGACTAGCTCGTTGATCAATAGATGGTTACGGTTTCCTGACCATGGCCATTGGATGTCGTTGATAACGGGATCACATCATTAGGAGAATGATGTGATGGACAAGGCCCAATCCTAAGCCTAGCACAAAGATCGTGTAGTTCGTATGCTAAAGCTTTGATAATGTCAAGTATCATTTCCTTAGACCATGAGATTGTGCAACTCCCGAATACCGTAGGAATGCTTTGGGTGTACCAAACGTCACAACGTAACTGGGTGGCTATAAAGGTGCACTACGGGTATCTCCGAAAGTGTCTGTTGGGTTGGCACGAATCAAGACTGGGATTTGTCACTCCGTGTAACGGAGAGGTATCTCTGGGCCCACTCGGTAGGACATAATCATAATATGCACAATGTGACCAAGGGGTTGATCACGGGATGATGTGTTATGGAACGAGTAAAGAGACTTGCCGGTAAAGAGATAGAACAAGGTACCGGCATACCGACGATCAAATCTCGGACAAGTATAATACTGCTAGACAAAGGGAATTGTATACGGGATCGATTGAGTCCTTGACATCGTGGTTCATCCGATGAGATCATCGTGGAACATGTGGGAGCCAACAAGGGTATCTAGATCCCGCTGTTGGTTATTGACCGGAGAACGTCTCGATCATGTCTGCATGGTTCCCGAACCCGTAGGGTCTACACACTTAAGGTTCGATGACGCTAGGGTTATAGGGAATAGATATACGTGGTTACCGAATGTTGTTCGGAGTCCCGGATGAGATCCCGGACGTCACGAGGAGTTCCGGAATGGTCCGGAGGTAAAGATTTATATATGGGAAGTCCTGTTTTGGTCACCGAAAAAGTTTCGTGTGTTATCGGTAATGTACCGGGACCACCGGGAGGGTCCCGGGGGTCCACCAAGTGGGGCCACCGGCCCCAGAGGGCTGCATGGGCCAAGTGTGGGAGGGGACCAGCCCCAGGTGGGCTGGTGCGCCCCCCCCCCCACAAGGGCCCAAGGCGCCTAGGGTTTGGGGAGGGGGTGCTTCCACCTTACTTGGGGGGCAAGTTTCCCCCCTCTCCCCCCTTGGCCGCACCCTAGATGGGTTTTGGGGGCAGCCGCACCCCTTGGGGTGGGAACTCTAGGGGAGGCGCAGCCCCCTCCCTCTCCCTATATATAGTTGAGGTATTTGGGGCTGCATACACATGAGTTCGACCTCTCCCTGGCGCAGCCCTACCTCTCTCCCTCCTCCTCTCTCGCGGTGCTTGGCGAAGCCCTGCAGGATTGCCACGCTCCTCCACCACCACCACGCCGTTGTGCTGCTGCTAGACGGAGTCTTCCCCAACCTCTCCCTCTCTCCTTGCTGGATCAAGGCATGGGAGACGTCACCGGGCTGTATGTGTGTTGAACGCGGAGGTGCCGTCCGTTCGGCACTAGGATCTCCGGTGATTTGGATCACGACGAGTACGACTCCTTCAACCCCGTTCTCTTGAACGCTTCCGCTTAGCAATCTACAAGGGTATGTAGATGCACTCTCCTTCCCCTCGTTGCTAGTCTCTTCATAGATAGATCTTGGTGACTCGTAGGAAAATTTTGAATTTCTGCTACGTTCCCCAACAGGTAATCCAACCTATGTGATCGGAGATCCCGTGAATTAGGACCTGGGAAAATAATCCAATGGTCAACTGAGGAGAGTATCCTTAATAAACCCACTTGGTTGGAGATGCAGTACTACTCTCAACTTTGTAAGGCAGGCTGCCTTTTGTCTTAATGTGTTCCAAAGCTTGTGTAAGCAAGATGCTAACCTATAGAGCATTCTTTGGAGGAACACACCTATGTGAGCCCGACTGCTGGTCACAGTCTATGACATTGGGTGATCTCTAGGAAGCTCATGAGAAGGTATGGAGTATGACTAATAAGCTCCACCCGTGGGGTTTAGCCTTCGGCAGCCAAGTATCTGCTAACAATGGGCGAAACTTCTACACCCCAACTGACAATTCAAGGCATAGTCCATTGTTCAGTTGTGAAGAAGTTTAATCCCATTGCTCTAGGTGGAAGTTCAACTTAACAGTTTCCACTGAAAATTTTGGTATATCAAACATTGGTTGGAATAGTTGACAAACTTATGTGCCTCGAGATCTGGCGGGGGATTGTTGGATTATGGATGGGCTTAGGCCCATATAAGACAATAATCCCTGGTTAATCTCTAAGGGCCCATGCATGTGTACGGCAAGTGGTCGGAAGTGTGGGAAGTTTAGTACCATACTGCTACGGTAAGAAGAGTGAGACCTCTTTATAAGGGTTGCTCCATCACTTGCTATTGGGAGCTTGGGAATAGGAGCTGTACACGTGCGCTCCTCCTCCTTCGCCGCCCGCCTCGCCTCACGCCTTGCCTCATCACAACGCGCGCGAGCCGCGGTTTGCGGGAATGAGCCGAGCCAAAGCTTATTTTTGCCGCTCATGAATGATTAATTAATTGTTAATTAATTAACGAGTCGCTTACGGAAGCGCCATTGTCAGACGTTGGACCGTAGGCTGTTCGCGGATTCGGTCGTGGTCCTGGCCCAGGCCCATCTACCCGACGGCCTATATAAGAAGGCGCTGGCCAGTGGAGTGAACCCTAACTCAGTTCACTCACTCCCTTCGTACAACCCTAGCTGTCATCTACTGTTCCTCTCTCTTTGCTGCTTCCGGCGATCCCATCCCAACGACCGCGTGCACGGTTGGTCGGGAGAGCAGGTGCCTCCGAAACCCTGTCGTTCGAGATCCTGCCCGGGAGAATGACAATAAGGTTTTTGGGGAGCGTCTCGACGCGACTGCCCTCGATCTGTCCCCAGCTTCGTCCGCCTCTGCTTCCACTACTTCCCCTGCGTCAACACCAAGGCCGACGACGCTGCCGCCAATAAGAAGGCCACGGATGAAGCCGAGGCTGCTGCTGCCGCCGCCACGTTGGCCTGGCCAACCGGAGGATATGATCTGTTCATCCCTCATCTACTTGTGCTTGTTCTAACCGTATATGTGCTGCTCATAGATGGTTTGCTTCTATGCTTTGTACGTGCTAGTACACTTAAGAATTGGTATGAGATGCATACCGTATTTGCCATACTTACTGTTTACTCGTGGATTACTCTAATTGGAAAAGTGCTAATATTTTTAACAGAACATGCTCCCATATTTTCCATGTATAATCATTAAACAACACCATGAAGACTTTGATTTCTTAAGCTAATGCCAAATACTCCATGTATAATCATTAGTATTTGGAGTGGCATTATCATCTAATATTATAAGATTAAAGTTCAATTCATGTTGGATAATTCATTGAAGGACTTTGATAAGCGGCAACTGTGTGCCAGTTAGCAAAACGTCCAAACCATCCATCCGATGAGGCTTGAGCGCTCGTTCGATCCCATTTAGTCTTTCCTGCGGAACAACTCGATTCCCGAGTCTCTCTCTCGATTCGATTTCCGCATCTCTCGCTTGACTCGATCTCCCTCTATCCCTTGATTCTCGAGGTTATTTTTCTTTACAAAAAAAAATCTGCCTTTGATGGGACTCGAACCTTGATATAACATAGATAATCAAACACAAATACTAGACCGAGTAACCAACACGCCAAGCTTTCTTTCTTGTTAGATAAATGGAAATCAACCATTTAACCCTTGCACCACTGCCGTAATACATAGAAAAATGATTTTTCTGACTTTTTTTGGTGCATCATTGACGCTCCACTTTATGTGTAAATTTATGGAGAAACTTTTCTGTAAAATTTTGTTTTCCAGTATATCTCAGGAGGCTTTATAGAATGTGTTCACGTGTATATGTATCATTTTTTTTTCTTTTTTGAGTTTGAACGAGTGATCTACTTTAAAAAATGGCAAAGAGAGATGAGACCAGCATAAGCTATTATGTCTAGTTGCGTGTATTAGATCTACTTTACAAAATAGTTAGCGAGGGTACGCTTTTCAACAATTTAGTTCCAGGGTAAAAAGTTGTCGTGGTGCTTATATGTAAGTTATCACGTCTGTGGTGCTTATATTACCATGTTATTTACACAGAAATTATTGGGTATGTAAATGTTATCACGATATTTGTACGTAAGTTCTCGGTTATGTTGTTCATATATATCGTACTACTAATTTCACATAAGTTGACCGGGTGTGTTTTTCAACAACCTTTTCCCCCTTAGTCAATGTTACCACTGTGTTTGTACTTTGTACAGAAGTTATCAAATATGTGCTTCGTATGTTACCGTGCTATTTCCACATAAGTTACCGTTTGTATGTTTTTCAACAACTTTTTTTCTCTTGGTCAAAGTTGTCGCCGTATTTGTACATAAATTATCGGGTATGTGCTTCGTATATTATCATGCTATTTTCACATAAGTTATCGGATTAGGTTTTTCAACAACTTTTTTCCTCTTAGCCATAGTTACCGGGTGTTTGTACTTAACTTATTGGGTATGTGATTCGTATGTTACCGTGCTATTTTGACATAAATTGCCGGAGATTGTTTTTCAACAACATTTTTCCCTGGTAGTCATAGTTACTGCGGTGTTTATACGTAAGTTATCAGGTATGTGATTCGTATATTACTGTACTATTTTCACATAAGTTACCAAGATTGTTTTTCAACAAAAAAATGCCCTTGGTCAATGTTGTTGCGGTGCTTGTACTTAAGTTATCAGGTATGTAGTTCGTATATTACTGTGCTATTTTCACATAATTTACCGGGGTATATTTTCAACAAGTTTTTTCCCTTTTGGTCATAGTTACCGCGGTGTTTGTATGTAGGTTATCTCGTATGCGATTTGTATATTGCCATGTTATTTTCACATAAGTTACCGCGGGATTGTTTTTTAACAAAAAATCCCCCTTGATCAAAGTTGTCGCGGTGTTTGTACGTAAGTTATCGGTTATATGGTTCTTATATTACCGTGTTATTTCCTCATAATTTACAGGGGGTACGGGGTTTGTATATTACCGTGCTATTTTCTCATAATTTACAGGGGATACGGGGTTTGTGTATTACCGTGCTATTTTTACTTAAGTTATCGGGAGTATTTTTTTCAACAACCTTTTTACGGTCTAAAAATTACTATGGTGTTTGTATGTAAGTTATCGGTTATGCGACACTTATATTGTCACGTTATTTACACATAAATTCCCCGGGTATATTTGAACAAAAAAAATCTAGGTCAAATGTTAGCATGGTGTTTTGGATGTAAGTTATCAAGTCTGCGCTGCTTAAAAAAATGCTATTTACACGAAAATTATCAGGTATGTTTAAACAAATTTTTTTCAGATCAAAAAGTTACCGCAGTGTTTTGAACGTAAGTTATGATGCCTGCAATATATATTAGCATGCTACTTTTGCAGAAATTACCGTTGGGTATGATTGCAATAACATGTTTTCGAGTCAATTTTTGTGTGTGCAAAAAATTTATTTTTTTGTGTAAATAACATGGTAACTTACGCATAAATTACATACGCCTACAATAAATTATATAAATAGCATGGTAATATGTATCGTAGGCTTACATAATTTTTTGTTACCATGATATTTATACATAAGCCTACGATGCTTAAAGAGACACAAAAAGTTATCATTTTACTTTCTTTCTACAGATGCGCCTACAAAACACAACGAGTTATTTTCGCGTCTTTGAAAGCAAGCATGTAGTCTCGCCTATCTTTCGCCCTATACGACGGCACGGCTAATGACACCATGGCCAAAGCTCAGCTCACATATAGGACTCGACGCTGTCCTTGAGCGTCTCCTGCATCGTCCTGAACTTTCGCCCGAGCCTCTGCAACTTCTCAGGCCTGAACATCTTCTCATCTCCCACCTAAATGAACCTGCCAACTCATCGTTATCGTCATCAAAATCCAGAGAGTTTACACCTGGTTTGCACCGTGCACACATCAATGTACGTACAGATTAAGTTATGGCTTCTTGTTGGATGTTTCCATGGAGCCAGCACGCCACTCAGAGAATTATCCAGCTAAAACTACCACACGCTCCAATTCCTGAAGAAATACAAAACAAGAAGTAAAAATGCAGAGAAGCATGAGACCCCTAGGACAGCACCTGTAACAGCAACACCAGCACGAGGCGAGCCCCCATGATCCCGTCAAACATGGCGCCTGACGACGAGGCCGGCTGGGCGCCACCACCCCCGTCCTCGGCAGCCGCCTCAGCCCTTACGGCGTACTCCTCCAAAATGTTGGTGCCTCGTGGAGCACGAGCTCATGGGGCAGCGCGGGGGGCTGGGATCCGGCAGCACTGTTGCGAATCTGGTGCGGAAGGCGGATGGAGGCGCACGCCAACAGCAGTCGGTGGCATGCAAGGCCGGTGGAAACGGCCGTCGAGAATAGACGCACCTGCGATGAGAGGTGAGGAAAGGGACGAGCAGTCAACGCTGAGAAAAAAATAGAGAATGGGTGATGCGATTCGATCGAGATCGAAGGGCCAGGGAGTTGTTCGGTAGTTTTGCAAATAAATAGTGGATGAGCGCGTCGCGCGAGCGCATGAAGCCTTCCTGGCGGCGCTGTTGGAGCGGGTGAGGGAGAGAGATAACAGGGGGCTGCCAGGCGGGATCGTGTCCGCTAGATTCAAAATAGACGTTAATGAGATCGTGTGGTGGTTTTGCAATCTGTCACATGGTTGCAACTATCGGAATGTATCTGGGTCACAACTATTGGAACCGCATGTGGGTGCATCAAGATTGGAACCTTTTCTTCACACCGGTTCCTTTTCTCTCTCCTCGCTTGATTTTCCTCACATACCCAAGCCTCTATTCCAGGCAAGGTTTTTGCCCCAACATTCATCCACTTGGATGAAAGTGACCCATGGTGAATTTTGGGCTTGGCACGTGGTATTATTTTGGTAAATGGCTGTGTACAAACGCTTTGTGGATTCGGTGTTTAGTTTCAAATTTTTTGAACTTGTGTGCTGAATTCTTGGGTGCGGTTGGGTGCGGTTAGCGATTTTGCCGCTCTATGGTGAAAAACGGTGCCGCTTCCATCACCTGATCTGGAGGGTTCTTGCGTTTTTCGATCAATGTCGCTTTCATGTTTCGATCTAGAGTCTGCTTTTTGTTTCTGGTTTTCGCCGCTGTAGTCATTTGATCTCGAAACCTCGCCACATACTACCATCGCTTACGTCCTGGGGGTTATAAATAGATCGTCCTTCTTCTCATATCATTGTGCTAGGTTTTCTTTGGGTTAGCGTATACTGTTTCTATGGTATATCCTTCTTCCTGTCGTAATGGACCGCGGCGTCCTGCTCGGCCTCCTCCATCGCGGGGAGCTCTGGTTGGCCGGTGTGGTGGTTCGGGTTGTCTTTCTGCGTCGGCCGTTGTCTCGGCTCGGCCCGTATGTATGGAGCATGCTTCGTCCTCTGATGATCGGCCGTTGCCGCCGCCGCGCCCTGGCTGTCGGCAACTCGCTGCTGCTGTCCCGGGCCTCCTAATCTCCCTTGACCTTCTTTGCGGTGCTGGCGGGCTTGGTGAGCATCAGCCACAGCTTCGGCTCCGGCATCGCCCTGAGTCCGTCCAACTGGCCGTCCGCGGCCGACGGTGACTACGTCAAAGATGTTGTCGATTGGTTACGGACTGCGCGGAAACCGGGTGTCCCGGCGGCCGGCGCTTACGCATCCCCTTGGCGGGGCCATGGTCTCCGCTCGGACATAGTAGGACGCCCTGTTCGGGGAGCATAGATCCTGCGGCAACAACCTCTACGACAACGACGACGGCATCACCACCGCCGGATAACGATCACTTGCCAGTGTGAGCGGTGTGACAGTGGCGAGGGCGGATGCTCCTGGTGCAGCAGACAGCAGGTTGCTCTGTGGCGCCGACAAGGGGTTAGGTTGCAGCGTCGGGAGGGAGGGGAGGCGGTGCAGCAGACAGTAGGATAGTCTCGAAGGCGGCCACACTATGCAGGAGCGACTGGAGCCGGAGTGGTCCGTTGTTAGCCAGGATCGGCTGTTGCTGATGATGATGCGGGCATGTGGATGAGTACGTGGATCTCAACCTGAAACGTCCATCAGCAAGGCACGGCCTGGCGTTGCGCACTACACTGCTATGTGATGATGTTGAACATGAAGTGCACTCAAACCGCGATGCATGCCTTCCGCGTTGTATCCCCTTGCATGGTCCGACGAGGTTTCACGTACGTCCAGGTTCATGTGATCATCTCTCTCTCTCTCTCTCTCTCTCATATTTTTTGTGCAGCTCAACAGCGAGGGAGATTTGCAAGTGGTCAAAATTCTGGTGCTATCATTGCTATGTGATAAGACAAGGTTTCTCCTGATCCTCTTTCTTCTTGATAACCATATAGGGATTGCTTCTGTCGATTATTTTAAACCTTTTCTTGTAGACTAAAGGTTCAGAGATGGCCACTAACTGATTGGTGTTATTTAGCTTCAGGTTCATTTTTGTGCTCTTAAGGTGTAGTATCCCTTCCATCATTGCTACGAACATTTACTATCTGTCCTTGGTGCAGGAATTTGCAACCGTTAAACGCACGGCGGTTCCGGTGTTTGATATATTCTTCATGGTCCCGTGTCATTTGCTGCATCTGCTGTTAATTTGATATATTCTTCATGGTTTTTGGGATGACCATGATTTACTCCTTTCTAATATTTGTTCTATGCAAGCATCAAGACTAAATAATATGGGTTTACCCCCTTATCATATTTGTTGTATGTAGGCATCAATACTAGAGATATGGTTTTAACCCCTTCTCATATATTTTTTTGAACGATCCCTTCTCATATTTATTGTATGGATTCATCAAGCTATGATGAATTTGGATGACATACTATTAACTTACATAATAAGATCCTTACGGGGTGAAAAGCCGGAAGCAATTTTTCTTACTGAAGCTGAACAACTGCCCCATATACAAGCTCTATCATGTTAACTACTGATGTGAATTTCCTCAGCTATCATTTCATTACGAACACAAAACCAATGGGTGGTCAAACAAGGATGCCTTGAATTACCAAGGAATCAGAAATTTATCATGCAATATCAATATGTATTCTCTTTATGTATAATTAATGTACTGACTCTTTTCATTCAATAAAAATTTTCTTTATGAAAGATTATAGCATTCGTACCAATATAATTTTTTTACATACACCATAATATAAAATTTGAAGTGAACACGTAAAAAGTGAATAAAATAATTAAATAATTGGTATATGAAGATTAATATTATTGTACATAGAATTTCTCATATAAAGTATCAATAGGCGCGGCATGCCACCGCACGGGCATGAAAATTCAAAATGGCTCGCTAGCAAGTAAGTACCCAATAGAATGAATTTGCAAGACAAACAATGATCTTGGTGATAATATGCAATGATTTCTCCGACGTGGCACTTCTTCGCATGTACCCCAACGTCCTCAGAGAGATGATCCCATCATTACATACAAAGGAGCTAAGACACCCGTTGGACAGGTAGAGGAATTTGCAAAAGCTCTTGACTACTTCATTACAAACTATCTTACAAGAGGCTAAACTAGGATGATTTAACTCAACTAGGCCATCCGCAATCATTTACTTTCATGCAGTTGGATCATTGTATATGGTATGTTCCATAGAACGGTCTCTATAATGTGCCAATAAGTAGACCTTATTAGTAGCGTGTACACTTCCGTTCATCAGTATTTATCATACATTGCTACAATAAATGTACTTATTTTCCATCTTTTAAAAATCTTTCTGGGTTTTAGTTATGCGATTCTGTCATTAAAAATATAACAATGGCCTTTACGATCCGTATAAATATAATGCATCACCAGGCTCGGCGTGCCGCGGCTATGCTAGTATATGCTACAGTACACCGCCTGCCATGTTCTGTAAAAGTTCTGGCCAAAAGCTGTCGGCTAGAGCTTGTCCCTACATGGCCTGTCACATGCGAGTTGTCCCTACACGGTCTGTCACATGCGAGTCCGTCCAACGGTTCCAAGGTTTTTTGTTTTCTTGTACAATTTGGTGCTATGTCTCACCCAACGGACTCCGTCAACTAGTTTTTGTACCGTTTTTCTCGCTTCTACATCTTGCACTGTGGTTCTTTGCATATGATACGGTTCCGTCAGATCCGCTGAGTGCTAACTAGAGAACCTTGATAAAAAAGGGTAGTTTTTTTTTTTTTGAAAAATCACCGGGGGGGGGGGGGGGGGGGGGAGCTCCCCACCTGAATATATTTCTCAAGTTTTGTAATCGATCGTTTGACTAATTACAAAGAGATGAATTACATGAGCATGTGTAAGCATGAGGACAGGTAAGAACGCCACGAGGAGGCGGCCTGTATTTCTTCTGGCTTCTTCATCCAGTGAATCCAAAGCATAAGGTCTTGTAGGATGTTCTTGAGGGTGGTGATGTTGTGGTGGTTCTGCTGCCTGAAGGTCATGGCATTCCTAGAATCCCATATCTTCCATAGAATGATGAGCATCACTGAGTTCTAGATCCCGAAATCGGTGTTGGCAGGTATGAGGCAGTCCCACAGGTCGCTGATGGCACTAGTGGGAGTAAAGCCCAGTTTGAGCCATATTCGTCGCGCAAGGGGGCAGTTGATGAATATGTGTGGAATGCCTTCGCCATCAAACCCACATCTTGGGAAGAGGGCGTCAGAAACAATATGCTTACGCAAAAGGTTAGCCTTACAGTTTAACCGACCACGGAATAGGAGCCAAGCGAAAATCTTGACCTGGTTTGGTACTCTTGATGACCAGATAGGCGTATAGTGGAGGTCCGCCGAGGCCTTAGTCACAGTGAGCTCGTATGTTGTTTTAGTGGAGAAAGGTAGGCCGCCATTGAGGAAGCGCTCGTCTGGTTCCTGGGATGGCTACAAGTCCTGCAACAACGACAACAAAGACAACAACTCGGACACAGCATTAGCAGTTAAGCGAGTCCGCAGGAAGTTTTCGAAACCACGATTTAAAACAGCAGCCACGCGAGCAAGTGGTAGAGTGGTGTGAGAGAATAGGTAGGGAAACAAGTGTGCAAGTGGTTTACGATGTAGCCAAGAGTGTAGCCAAAAGTAAGTGTTGGTCCCCGAGTTTGTCAGAACAAAAGAGATGGGGTGTAGGAAGGGGAGTTGCTGGTTAATGGTCTTGCAAAGGAAAGACTGATTACTTTGTGGGTTAATAAGAGCATTGGGGTGTTGTAGATCAAGCCAGTCAAGCCAAGGAGTTCATTGTGGAAGTAGAGCCTTGGCGGCAAATTTCATAAGGAGACAACGATTTTGTTGTGCCAGATTTTTCAGTCCTAAACCACCAAATTTCTTAGGTTTGCAAACATTTTCCAAGCAACTAGACAGTCAACACCCGTGCATGTTTCTTCAGCAGCCCAAAAGAAAGCGCGGCGGATCGAGTCCAGGGTTGTGAGTACACTTTTCGGGATGAGAAAGACGGACATAAAGTAGACTAGTATGCAGACAGGAGGATAAGCCTATCGCCTTTAAAGAGCAGTCTGGCGCGCCAGCCAGAGAGAATTTTTTTGCATTTTTCAATGATAGGGAGAAATGCATTGGCTGGTAGCCGAGTCGGCGCCAGAGGGAGTCCCAGGTAGATCTGTGGGAACGAGGAGACGGGGCATTGTAAGATGGAAGCAATTGAAGAGGCCATGTCAGGCGTAACATGCAGTGGGACGAGCGTGGTTTTTGAGTAGTTGATATTAAGGCCAGTTGCGATGCGTGTGAAACTGTCGAGAATGTCTTTTAGTTGTGATGCGGCTGCAGTAGAAGCTTTGGCTATGATGAGTGTGTCATTGGCGTATTGTAAGACAATGGGTGGGGGGTGGGGAAATAGCGGGTGGGTAATGTGAAGTAGGTTGCAGTCCTGTTGGATCATCTGTTGTAGCAAGTCAGCGACAATGATAAAAGAGATATGAAGATATCGGGTCTCCCTGTGTAAGACCATTCTTGTAGTTGGTCCAGTTCCCGGGGATCCCGTTGAGTAGTACAACGGTTTTTTCGGTGATCAGAAGATCGGAAATCCAGGCAGAGAATTTGTGAGAGAAGCCTCGGATTTGCAGAATGGTGAGAAGCAAGTCCCGGGATAGAGAGTCGAAAGCTTTTCGAAAGTCAAGTTTTATGACCATGGTTGGTGCTTTCTTGGAGTGGCAGGAGCTGACGAGGTCGGCTACGTAAACAAAGTTTTCGGCGATGCATCGTCCGGAAATGAAGCCGGTTTGGTTGTGGTGCACGAGCAGTGGAATTAAGGGTTTTATGCGATTTGTAAGGATTTTAGCAACAGCCTTGATAGGACAGTTTTGTAGTGAGATTGGTCTGAAGCCATCAGGTGTGGTGACGTGTTCTTATCTGGGAATGAGAATGATATGAGCTCTATTTAAGCATTCGGTCCGGGCTACGCCGATCTGGAAGTCGTGCATGAAAGTAAGTATGTGTGGTTTGACGAGTCTCCAAAATTTGCGGTAGAACAGAGGGCCGAAGCCATCTGGTCCAGGACTGGCTAGTGGGTTCATCTGAAAGAAGGAGTCTTTAATATCATCTTCTGAAAAGGGGGGAGTCAAGGGATAGGAGTTGCGGTATCGTATGTGGGTAGTATTTTTTTGGGGTCAAAGGACCAGGAGGTTTGCGGTGAAGTTCCAATGATAGATGTGAAGTGGTCTCGGAGAATGGTTGCCTTTTGCTGATGCAAGTGGAAATCGGCCCCGCCCGAGGAGAGCGAAGTAATTGTGTTTTTCGGAGGCGTTGTGATGCGGAAGCATGGAAATATTCGGTGTTTTCTTCTCCATCAATTGCAGCCCGGACTTTGCCGCGCTGTTTCCAAAAGGCCATTTTTTCTCGAGCGACATTTTGGAGAGAGGTCGTGGTTACCGATCTAAGCATTTTCTCGGCTCGAGAGAGGGGTCTAGATTCTTCCTTGAGATCAACAAGGTTAATGATCCTTTTTGCAACTATTTCTCGCAGTTGGGCCGAGGAACGCCGTCGAGCCCACCTTTTGAGTGCGGTCCGAGAAGATTTAAGGGCTTTTGATAGGATGGCAGTAGATGTTAGGTTACGGTCCACTCGTGTGTTGGGGGCCCAACACGGTTGGATGATTTTGTGACATTCCGTTAAGGTGGTCCAGTGTGATTCAAACCGAAAGTGACGGGGGCGGGGTACGTTAGTTTGAACTTGGATGATTAAGGGGACATGGTCGGAAGTAATCCGCGTGAGAGAGGAGAGTGTGGTGTTTGGGAAGTGTGAGTTCCAAGCTAGGTTAAAGAAAGTGCGGTCGAGTCATTCAAGTGTAGGGGAGGGCCTATTGTTTGTCCACGTGAATCTACGGTCTAATAAGGGTAGCTCCATGAGGGCTAGGTTGTTAATTAGCGCATTGAAAGCATCGACGTCTCATTGGTGAAAATTTGGGTTATTGTTTTCGTGGGAGAAACGAATGAGGTTGAAGTGACCGACGATTAGCCACGGCGTGTGATCGTCTTCCTTGATTTGCTTGAGCTCGTCGAGGAAGGCCTGCTTAAGGGAGCGGTTGGAGGGAGCGTAGACGTTGGTGATAACAAAGTGAGTTGGGTGAGCGAGGGAGGAGAGCTTGAGTGAAGTGGCGAAATTGTGGTGTACGAAGGCAATTACATTAAGTTGATTGGAGTTGACAGCAGAGACAATTGCCCCCGCAGAACCATTCGCGGGGAGGAACATTTTCTTGTCCAGAGAGCATGGCAGGAAGGAGGTAAATTTTCGTTCATTTATCTGGTTAAGTTTTGATTCTTGCAGAAGGGCTCATTGCGGGTTTATAGCAATTAGTTCAGACAGTACATCACTACACTTGGTGTCATCACCCAACCCTCTGACATTCCACGAGCAGATAGATAGTTTGGCATTACTCATAGGAAACAGCGAGGCACCATGACATAGGTTGGGTGGTTGGAAAGATAAACAAACTAGTACGGACGGACTGATACAAGGAGGCATGCGACATGCAGCTCCAGACTCTCATAAGAAAACATAGTCTAAGGAGGATAAAGCCAGGCCAGGACCGAGGTGTGCGCCTGTGCGTCGGGGCGCTGTCATGGCGCAGCAGTTGTTGGGAACACATCAAGGCACGGCAGCGTCACCGGCAGCATCATCCTCGTCGTCGGCACGAGCAATGGCTGAGGCAGCCCCGTCATCTGCGCCACAGAGGATGGCTATCTCTGCGAGAGCCGCGGCGGAGGCAGGTGGTGCGTCTAGGACATCCAACTGGGATTCGTGGATGGCGTTCTCAAGGGCTTGGGCGACCTCAGAAGCAGAGAGACGAGTGGCTTTGGCACGAACAGCCTTGATGGTCATATCAGTAAACACCCTGGGCTCCTTGGCGGCGATGCGTGCGCTACGCCTGAGGCTCATGGCCTTGTCATTGGAGCGCTTGGCACTATGGCGTAACTTGCGCACCAAGTTCTCGTGGGCGAATGAGTCTGCAGTGAAGGGCAAGGGGGTAGTTATTGGTTGAACATTGGGAGACCAAGGTGAGATCGACAAAGATGCCGGTGGAGCTGGAGAAGGAGCATGGGTTGGCGTGGTCTTACCTGGGGAGGATGGTGCAGAGGAGAACATGATGGATGAGGGTCCAAGGCGAAGGAAGGAGGAGGTGGAGCTGTCATATGGCTTGAAGGCGGAGGGCAGAGCCTGTGAGGTTGGAGGCGGGGGCGCGTCATCAGCATCAAGCACCATGGGAGGTGGCGGTGGAGGCGACGCTTGGCCACCCACAGCGATCGCCGGACGGGGCGTAGGGTGTGAGACACTGATGGGGGTGGACGACGATGCGACGAAGGTCGAGGCAGAGAAGGTCGTGGGTGGTGAAGCACGCTGGGAAGGCGGTGCTGAGTCGCCGTCGGGGGACATGATGTGGATGGCGTTTGGGCACGGAGGAGCATTGTTGATGCCGAGGGAAACATCGAGTGGCGTGTCCATGGCAGCACCCGCATGAGCGGGCGGCGGCACACAACCACCGGTTGGGGAAGGAGGCGGGCCACGAGGGAGCTCCGACCCAGAACGAGCCTCGCGTCTCGGGGCATGCATGGTGTAGTCTGACTCGGAGTCGGACGAGAAGGGCAATGTGTCGTTGGAGCGTGTTCGGTGGGTGATGGAGGCCAGCTTCCGAATTTTGACGACCTTGATGTCGTTTAGCGGCAGAATCTGCACCGCCAGGGATTCCAGCAGACGAATACGATGGTCCACCATGACGAGGGCATGCACAGTAGTGTAGTCGCGGCCCTCGATGCAGCAGTGGTCGACGGAGCAGACGTCTCCAAGGCGGCTTAGGGTCCACCGGATGCCATGGTCAGGCCACAACTCATGAGGGAATTCAGCTGCCTCAACCTCGATGAGTTCATCGAAGACGGGCGAGACGCGATCGGCCTCCTCGACCGGCTCGAGAGAGACGCGATTGCCTTGGAACTCAAGTGGGCCAAGACCAATGATGTAGTCTCGGACCCATGCGAAGTCAAAGGTGATGCAGCCCGCATCGCGCCAAGAGCCCACGACATTGAAGTTGTGGGTGCCGGCATGAGCGTGGATGGCTGCGTGGATGATGGGGGATGGGTTGTGGACAGGAATGGAGAGGTGCACAAAGGCGATGTGACTAACATTGTTGACAAGGTAGGCGGGTGCGACAATGAGGGGTGTGTGGTCGAAGGGCGGTGGCGCGTGGTGAAGTGAAGGCTGTGGAAAGGGTGGGGGCGTCGTGTCAGCGTCGGGTGGAGGGTAGTGTAGGTCATTCAGACGTGAGCGCAGGGCATGATGGTTTAGCGAGGTTGAGAGGGGCGGTGGTGGTGGCCGGGATGACGAGGAGACATGCATGGGGAGGTGACCGACGGGGATGCCGAGCAGGGGAGCATCCGGCTGCGTCCTGGCCTGTGGCCAAGGGAATGCGGCTCCGAGAGCCGGTGCAAGCTCGTCCAGACCAAGGGAAGCCATGGCGTCGGAGGTAGCTGATCTGGAAGGGAGGGTGAAGGCGGGGTTATTGGTGGGTCTTTTGGGTAGCGGAGGGAAGAAAGGAAGTGTTCGGACCGACCTGCAGTTGCGAGCTCGGTGGCCGGAGCACCAGTAGCGCACGCACCGCACAGGGTCACGGCAGAGCTGGACCTCGTGGTCCAGGGCGAGGCAGCGGAAGCAACGATGTCTACCGGTGGAGAAGTGCAGTATGAGAGGTGGTGTTATGTTGTGCATCCTTTCGCTGGTTGAATTTATAGGGGCTGGACGCGAGGCCAGGGGAGGAGTAAGGAGAGCGTCCCGATAGGAGCGAGCAGGTGATGTCGTTTCTGAAAAGTCTATCGTCATGTTGGTGGCAGCACAGTGGAGGGATGGCAGTCCATGGGGTTGGTGCGTGTGCGTGCGGGAGCCAGCATGTTGATGCATAGTGTAGTGAGCAGGCCGGGTGTTTTCTGGTGTTTGACCAGGGGGATGACGGGTGGTTCGTCCGTCGTGCAATCAGGTGAGGAGAGCGGGAGTGGGAGTGCAGCAGTCGCGGGCAGGCCCGAAGTGTCAGGGGCACACGTTGCATGGACCAGGCCTAGGGAGGGCGAGGTGCGGAGTGGCTCCTGCATGCAGGTCCGTGAGCGGGGGGTGGAGTGGGTGTGGCAGGCCTGACGACAAGCGGGTGACACTGAATCTTGAGAGGCTGGTGTCGGTGTCAAAACCGGCGGATCTCGGGTAGGGGGTCCCGATCTGTGTGTCTAAGGCTAATGGTAACAGGAGGCAAGGGACACGATGTTTTACCTAGGTTCGGGCCCTCTCAATGGAGGTAAAACCCTACTTCCTGCTTGATTGATCTTGATCATATGAGTATTACAAGAGTTGATCTATCACGAGATCGTAGAGGCTTAATGTAGGCATGTATTCCGTATATAGTCATACGTGCTTATGGAAAAGAACTTGCATGACATCTTTTGTCCTACCCTTCCGTGGCAGCGGGGTTCTATTGGAAACTAAGGGATATTAAGGCCTCCTTTTAATAGAGAACCGGAAGAAAGCATTAGCACATAGTGAATACATGAACTCCTCAAACTACGGTCATCACCGGGAGTGGTCCCGATTATTGTCACTTCGGGGTTGCCGGATCATAACACATAGTAGGTGACTATAGACTTGCAAGATATGATCTAGAACACACATATATTCATGAAAACATAATAGGTTCAGATCTGAAATCATGGCACTCGGGCCCTAGTGACAAGCATTAAGCATAGCAAAGTCATAGCAACATCAATCTCAGAACATAATGGATACTAGGGATCAAACCCTAACAAAACTAACTCGATTACATGATAAATCTCATCCAACCCATCACCGTCCAGCAAGCCTACGATGCAATTACTCACGCACGGCGGTGAGCATCATGAAATTGGTGATGGAGGATGGTTGATGATGACGACGGCGACGAATCCCCCTCTCGGGAGCCCCGAACGGACTCCAGATCAGCCCTCCCGAGAGAGATTAGGGCTTGGCGGTGGCTCCGTATCGTAAAACGCGATGATTTCTTCTCTCTGGTTTTTTTCTCCCCGAAAGCCAATATATGGAGTTGGAGTTGGCGTCGGAGGGCCACCAGGGGGCCCACGAGGTAGGGGGCGCGCCCAGGGGGGCGCCCCCCACCCTCGTGAGCAGGGTGTGGGCCCCCTGGTCTTCATCTTTTGCGAGGATTTTTCTTTATTTTTTCTAAGGTGTTCCGTGGAGTTTCAGGACATTCCGAGAATTTTTATTTTCTGCACAAAAAACAACACCATGGTAGTTCTGCTGAAAACAGCGCCAGTCCGGGTTAGCTCCATTGAAATCATACAAGTTAGAGTCCAAAACAAGGGCAAAAGTGTTTAAAAAGTAGATACGACGGAGATGTATCAAGGCTAAACCCTAGAAGCTAGCCTATGATTATGATTGTTGTTGTCCTATTACAAGAGTTGATCTATTACAAGAGTTGATCGAATTTTTTTGAAATTACTATGTTCCCCAACAATGGCATCCGAGCCAGGTTTATGCGTAGATGTTATATGCACGAGTAGAACACAAGTGAGTTGTGGGTGTCGTTGTCAAAACCGGCGGATCTCTGGTAGGGGATCCCGAACTGTGCGTCTAAGGCTAACGGTAACAGGAGGCGGGGAACATGATGTTTATCCATGTCCGGGGCCTCTCGATGGAGGTAATACCCTACTTCCTGCTTGATTGATCTTGATGATATGAGTATTACAAGAGTTGATCTACCACGAGATCGTAGAGGCTAAACCCTAGAAGCTAGCCTATGATGATTATGATCGTCCCTATACGGACCAAACCCTCCGGTTTATATAGACACCGGAGGGGGCTAGGGTTTACACAGAGTTGGTTACAAAGAAGGAGATCTAATATCCGGATCTCCAAGCTTGTCTTCCACGCAAAGCAGAGTCCCATCCGGACACGGGACGAAGTCTTGAGTCTTGTATCTTCATGCTCCAACTGTCCGGCTAAAGTATATAGTCCGGCTATCCGGATACCCCCCAATCCAGGACTCCCTCAGTAGCCCCTAAACCAGGCTTCAATGATGATGAGTCCGGCGTGTAGATTGTCTTCGGCATTGCAAGGCGGGTTCCGTCTCCGAATACTCCAAAGTAGATTAAGGATTGTGTCCGGCTCTGCAAGATAATTTCCGCACACCACCGTAGAGAGCATAACACTTCACAAATCTGATCCGCTGACAATTTTTTTTAATGGTGTGCCCTTACGCCGTGGCCTGGTCCAGCACGCACCGGTTTTTCTCAGCCTGCCTCGATACGCGTTGCGAGGCGGTTTCATTGGCACGCCTTGCCAGAACAGAGATCGTGTTTCTCTTATCGCGGGATCTTCCATCAATACGGACGCGTGCAACCCCATGATGCCTGTTGGTATGACTCCGTGTTTTTAGGTAAGTCCCGAGCGGCTACGCTGAGGACACTTGATATTCACCCCCTTTATAGAGGGGCCGAGGCCTATCCCTCTTTTCTACCACGCTTGCGCCTTTTCGCATCTCGAGTTCTAACACCCGAAGCCCAAGCTCAAGCACTTCGGATCTTCAATCATGTCCGGATCCAACCTTCACGGCCGGTGGATGGCCTCCTCGGTCACAGAGGAGGACATTGTGAAGCTTAGGGAGGTCAGATATCTGACCACCGACATTAAGCACAGGCTTCCTGCTCTAGGGCAGGTCATCCCTACCCCCGAGCCCAACGAGAGCGTCATATTTGTTTCTCACTTCCTCCGCGGCTTAGGCTTCACACTTGATCCCTTTGTGAGAGGGCTCATGTTCTATTATGGGCTAGATTTTCATGATCTAGCTCCGGACGCCATCCTTCACATCTTGTCGTTCATCGTTGTGTGCAAAGCTTTTCTCCACGTCACCCCGCACTTTGGCTTATGGCTCAAGACCTTCAATGTGAAGCCGAAGATGATTGAGGGGCGACACATGGAGTGTGGAGGTGTTGAAATAAGCAGGAACCCGACGCCCCATGGACAGAGGGCTCCTTCCCAGAGTTGTCCGATCTATGGCAGCGGAGGTGGTTTTACGTCACGACTCCCAGAGGCACAAAGTGGGTGGCTGCCCCCGACTTCTGTTCGGGCCCTCCGCCTCAACTGGCGTCACGGGCTAACGTAGGACGGGATTGGGGGCCTGCTAATGATGTACCAACATTGCAGAGCCGCATCCGGGAGCTTCTTTAGAGGGACATTAGCCTTGTCAGCATAATTCAGGTAATGTTAGTCTGACGGATGTTGCCGTGCAAACGCCGGCCTCTCCGGATGTGGGAGTTTAATTCAGAAGGTCCGTAGACTATTCTACACTTCTTCGGCATGACGCTCGAAGGGATGTGTAAGTTATTCTTCGGACCACAAGTAAAGTGTCCGGACACCACCGAGGATGCGGGCCTGAGCTGCAACCGCCCAGATACCCAAGTAAGTAACCCAAAAACCGAACACTTCGTTTATATTTATCATAACATTATTATGAAAATCCTCCGTGGCCAGGAATGGCTCAACAAGGTGGAGAGAATCAGGTGTCCGGCGCCACTTCCCGACGGCTCGCCTAGTCCCGCCATAGCCAAGGTGCTTGGTCGTGTGCTAAGTAAAGTGCCCTCAGGGAAAGACGAAGGGAAGAACAGAGAAGCAGAACTTCACACATTGCACATCCAAACTGGGGGAATTGCTACCTCCCCAAAGGAGGATAGCCGGGAAGGGGAATCTAAGGTCTCCTCCCCTCGCGGGAAGAAGAGGGCTGCCTCCGAAGACTTGGAGACGGAGGTGCCCAGACAAGGGAAGAAAACTTCACCAGGTGGCCCTGCCCCGAAGGGCGTCTTCACCGCACCATGCCCGCAAACGGGCCAGCCCTCAGCCGAGTTGTAAGTTAATCGTAAATACAAAGGTAGTGCTTCCTCCTCCGAGAACAGTTACCAGGACCCATTCTTTGCAGGCCGGCTAGCAGCTCTTCTTGACAGAGTTCGTCTTTGGGGGATCTCCTTCCGGAGATGATGGAGAGTGAAACCCCACCAACCTCTCCGCCTCATGGGGCGGGCGACCCCGAGGTGTCGTCACGGAGGAGTCCAGATTTGCCGAGGCCAGAAGCTAGTACTTCGGCCGCCCTGAGCCCGGAATGTTCGGCTCCCACGGGGGGGCGATAAGAAAGTCCGACACAGTTCGGCGACCGGCCGGATACGCTGACGGGCCTTCTGGAGCGAGCTGCTCTCTCAGAGGATCACCGTTCATTAATGAGCATGGTGCTTGAGAAGATTTCATCCGCCACAAGCGGGTTGAATGAAACTTTTACGAGCCTGCTCAGAGGCTTTGAGGAATGTAACGAAATACATAATTCTTGATTGTGGCGCACATGCTAGATGTGCTCCATATGGATAGTAGTCCCTGAGACTCTCGTTGCCAGCCCAAGGCGGCAAACGGAGGATCACATCATTGAGTAATGATCATACTGTGTTTATGCACAGGTGGCTAAGGGTCCGGCAGCCGACCGGTCCGTTGAAGTCGCCGAACTGAGGCGACGGATTGAGTTATTGATGCCGATATCACACTTGTGAACGAGCCGCTTAACGAGTCACAAGGTATGTGCTCTGCTTTCCTTATTTGTTATAGGAAAAACTAAGAGGAGCATAATGTTAATGTTGTATGCTTGGACTGTAGACGGAGCTGCTGCCGTGGAAGCCCTGAGGGCGGAACTTGCCCTGGCCAAGGAACAAGCCCGGGCTAACAGTGCGGCTGCCCTAAAGGCGGCCGAAGAATTGAGAGCCGAACAGGCTGCTCATCGCCGAAGCGAAGACAAAATAGCCGAGATGGTTGTGGAGCTGCAAAATGCCGCCGACCGGTATGAGCTCCTTGAAAAAGAGAATAAGGCTAATTCGGCTAACCTGAAGAAGGCCCTTGATGCGGCCAAGGAGACGCGTTCTGAAATTAGGGATGCACGGGAGGAGCTTCGACAGGCCGGAGAAATCGCGGCTGGAAACCCCTATTTATTGCGGATGAAGTTCTTAGATCCAAAGTAGGCTCCTCTGGATCAACGCTGGAGCCCTTCAGACGCGTATGCGGATCTGGCGAAGAGTACAACTGATGCGGCCAAGTTTTTCGAGGATCAAAAAGATAATGAAGTGGAAAAGCTGTTCTGGTCGCAATTCAGTGCTCCAACGCGCCCGTTGCCATTGAGCGAGAGGATGGCTGATGTGGCCGAGCTCCATAGGTTGTCCGGTCTTGCAATGAGGTCTGTAATAGACCATCTATGGCCGAAGGGGCCAAAGCCGGACAGTTATTTTGGTTTAGTGCAAAAATTCCTTGGTGCCGTGTCGTGAATCGATGCCATGAAAAGGTCGGCGTGCATAGAGGGTGCACGGATGACTCTTGACCGCGTTAAGGCATAGTGGACAGATATGGAGGCCACCATCATTGCGACCCAGAATCCAGCGGGAAGCCAGGATCCGGCCGAGCACATCTTGGAGCAGGTAACAGAAGGTGCTCGTTTAATAGTGGCTTAATGCTCGAAGAATGTCATGTTCGAGTGACAAATCATTTTATTGTAAAAACAATTTTAATGTAATTATGAGGCTATGTTTATACTTTTCACCCGAAAGTGCTATTATGCCTCCTGTGCGGCCGTTTTATGTATATATGTAATCTGAAAGTTAGCAGTCGTTGGCTTCAGCCCCCACGCATACAATGTGGGGGTGTTCGCGAAAATGTGCGTAATCACACTTGATCCAACGTCTTGGTCCATTAAGGAGGTGATCGCACGTCGAACTAGGCAACCAGACTATATAGCTTTAACACTTTCACTTAGCCGTAGGAGTTTGATGGTGGGGCTACTATGTAGCCCCTTGTACCTTTGCGTGCATCCGAATATGGGCGCGTGTGTACATGACCGGGAAACGGTCCTTCGTTAATGCAGAGGAATAAAGATTCTGATAAGTCTTCGAGTGGTTGAACAATCTCTCGCTATATCATGACAGTCAGTTTTCGGCTTTCTCTATTGAGGTGCTCATCCGGAATAACCAGGGCACAATCGCAGTAGTTCTCCTTTGGCCGCCTTAGCTGATAAGAACGTAACATAAGGCGGCAAACCCCAGAGCCGGGCAACCCCAACATTTGACCAAAGACATGATTCGGAGCTGATGCATATAAGGCCAAACTCGCAACGCCGAACACTCCCGAAGGTATTTGGACTTTATAACGTATATTGGGCTGAGTAACACCCTTTATTATGAACCCTGTATTTCCAGGTACGTGCATTAGTCTGTCCTGGCGAAATGCCAATAACGGCAGTATCCTTTGTGGGTGTAGTACCCATGGGATGTGTAAGCAACAAGAGACAATAAAGAAGGTTTACACAGGGGCTTAATCTAAAGAGAAACCTTTGAGCGGGGCCCTGCTGCACGTCTGCGCCTTTGTCTCCGTTGTGCCGTGTCCTGGGAGGGTGTCGCACGAATGGTGTCTGTAAAAAGGAAAACTCATGTAGAAGAGTATGACATAAGCGTGCGAAGAGTTGGCTATCACCAATGGATAGTAAAAGTGTAAGCCATTGGCCTGTTAATAAGGTCAAGCCAAGAGTTGGGTTTTATTAAATATCTATAGCCCCTGGTGTCCTCTATGGGATTACATGTGTGGCGCCCAGATCAGGTTTATTTGGGCTGCCGGACTCGTCTAACCGTGTCTGTGGTCTTAACGACCAATCATGCGTTCTGGTATTAGAGGCCGCTTAGAGTCCGGCTGCTGGAGCCGTCTCATACTCTTCCGCGCGTAAGGAACGCTCTGTATTTCCGTTGGCGGTGATGACGCCACGTGGACCGGGCATCTTGAGTTTAAGGTAGGCGTAGTGTGGTACTGCGTTGAAGCGGGCAAAGGCCGTTCTCCCGAGCAATGCATGATAACCACTTTGGAGGGGGGCGATGGTGAAGAGTAGTTCTTCTCTTATGAAGTTGCCTGGGGAACCGAATGTCACCTCTAGTACGAGGGATCCCCTGCAGCGGGCTTCAACGCCTGGTATCACCCCTTCAAAGGTGGTGTTACTTTGGCTGATTCTGGATGGGTCTATCCCCATCCAGCGGACAGTGTCCTTGTACATTAGATTAAGACTACTGCCGTCGTCCATGAGGATGCGAGTGAGATGGTATCTGTCGATTATTGGGTCGAGCACCAAGGCAGCTGATCCTCCGTGCCGCATACTAGTCGGGTAGTCCCTGTGATCGAAGGTGATCGGGCAGGCCGACCAGTGGTTAAGTTTGAGGGCGACGGGCTCTATAGCGTATGCGTCTCTGAGCGTGCGTTCGTGCCTTCTCGTGGGTATGTGAGTCGCGTGGATCATGTTTACTATTTTTACCTCTGGTGGAATTTTTTTCTGTCCCCCAGTGTTCGGCTAGCGAGGCTCATCCTCGTGTTCACTTGGTGTTTCCCTTCCCTTGTGTTCGGCATTTAATTTGCCGGCCTGCTTAAAGGCGCAACATTCTCTGTGAGTGTGGTTCGCAGGTTTTTCGGGGGTGCCATGAATTTGGCACAGTCTGTCCAGGACTTTGTTCAGGCCGGACGGTCCCTCTTTGCTGCCTTTAAATGGCTTCTTTTGTTGACCAGGTCGAGAGCCCCTGAATCCGGCGTTGACCATTGTGTTGTCCGGACTTTCTTCCTTGTTTCGGCATTTGTTTTTATTGCGCCGTGGCTTCCCGTTGCCATCCCTAATTTTGGATGTACTTGGGTCGCTGGTGCCTCTACGGGCCAACCAGCTGTCTTCACCCACGCAAAAGCGGGTCATAAGGCTTGTTAAGGCTGCCATTGTCCTCGCTTTTCTTGGCCGAGGTGTCTGGCAAGCCACTCGTCCCGGATACTGTGCTTGAAGGCCGCTAAGGCTTCGGCATCTGGACAATCGACAATTTGATTCTTCTTAGTGAGGAATCTGTTCCAAAGCTTGCTGGCGGACTCTCCGGGCTGTTAAATTATGTGACTTAAATCGCCCGCATCCGGAGGTCGGACATAGGTCCCTTGAAAATTGGCCCTGAAAGCATCCTCGAGTTCCTCCCAACTCCCGATTGAATTTTCGGGGAGGCTTTTCAACCAGTGCCGAGCTGGTCCCTTCAACTTGAGGGGAAGGTATTTGATGGCGTGGAGGTCGTCCCCACGAGCCATGTGGATATGCAGGATAAAATCCTCAATCCAGACCCCGGGGTCTGTCGTTCCGTCATATGCCTCTATGTTCACAGGTTTAAAACCTTGTGGAAATTCGTGGTCCAATACCTCTTCGGTGAAGCACAGAGGGTGAGCAGACCCTCTGTATTTGGATGTGTTGTGGCATGCCGTCGGTTGTTGTTGTGTCCGGTGCTGATTCCGAACTGGTACTCGATCAGTCTGATCGTTTTGGTGACCATAGTCCTGCGTCGGGGCGTGTCCTCTAGATCCGTAGATGAACCTCGTCGCGCCGGCCTTTTTATCCGGGAGCCCACGTAAATCGTGTGCGGCGTCAGTAGCTGCTCTATTATGGTTATGAAGTGGTTGGTCCGGCCTACTGGCCGTATTGTTCTTCGGTGGAACGGCTCATCGTCGAATTCTGGCAGCAGCTTGCGCTTTGGGTAGCTCTTTGTGTGGTGATCGTCGCCGTATTTTTCTTCAGTATCTAGCACTTTATTCCATCTGCGATTGAGCGTTTCCTGTGTGGCTTTAAGCTTTTGCTGCTGCTTCTTTAGACTTCTCGAAGTGGCCATAAGCCTTCTGTGGACGTTATCTCATTTCGAATGTGTTTCCGGGATGATGAATGCGTCGTTGTCCGGACTGTGCTCCTGTCTCGGGGCAGTTTAATGAGTTCGTCCCTCGGGATCACTATGATCGGGCGTCTGCTCCGGGCTATGTTCGGCGTGACCTGGCTCATCCTGCTCCATCGCTGGGTCCATATGGTTGTTGTTGCCTTCGGAGTTGACTGGGGTGTCGATCTTTCTAGCGCTGTTATCGCTATTTTTACTGTGACTGGACTTAGAGCGGCGTCTGCTCCGTCGATTTGGCTTTTGTCCGGGGTTTTATCCACCATTTTTCATCATCATCCTCCTTAGGCGTATCCACCATGTATATATCATATGATGAGGTGGCAGTCCAGTGCCCCGTGGGTGGTGGTTCTGAATCGTCTCCTGCGCCGACGTCCATACCGTCGGTTTCATCAGAGTCGAAGTCAAGCATGTCTGTCACGTTGTCGACAGTGGCTATGAAGTGGGTGGTGGGTGGGCAACGAATTTCTTCGTCGCCTTCTTCCCCCTTGAGCCGGACATAGTTCGGCCAAGAGCCTCCTAACAAAGAGAGAGACTTTAATGAGTTCAGCATGTCGCCAAAGGGCGAGTGCTAGAAGATATCCGCAGCGGCAAATTCCATTACCGGAGCCTAGCCAGAATTAGCGGGCTCGGGGGCGTGCGGTCTGGGACCTACAACCGGACACAAGTCAAGGGGTCCGGAGACACTGGCTTCCTTGGGGATGAAGTCTGTGTTCGCCTCTACCACCGATGAGTGTGCGGCCTCCGGGGCGGGGTCCATCCACCCGTCCTCGGACAACGCAATCTGCCCCGGATTTAGGTCCCGGGCTCCTGCAGGCGCGATATCCTGAGTATTGTCCGACAGCAGGTCTAAGTCGTGCACATCGTGACTGTTCGGCGCTCCTGGCGTAGGTCCAAATCCGTCGAAGATCAAGTCTCCGCGGATATCGGCCGTGTAGTTCAAGTTTCCGAACCCGACCTGATGGCCAAGGGAGTAGTTATCGATCTGCTCCAGATGGCCGAGCGAATCGGCCCGCAGTGCGAAGCCGCCGAACACGAAGATCTGTCCGGGGAGAAAGGTCTCACCCTAGACCGCGTTGTTGTTGATGATTGAAGGATCCATCGAGCCTTGCAACGACGACATAGAAGAACTCTCAATGAAAGCACCAATGGCGGTGTAAAAACCGGCGGATCTCGGGTAGGGGGTTCCGATCTGTGCGTCTAAGGCTAATGGTAATAGGAGGCAAGGGACACGATGTTTTAGCCAGGTTCGGGCCCTCTCGATGGAGGTAAAACCCTACTTCCTGCTTGATTGATCTTGATGATATGAGTATTACAAGAGTTGATCTACCACGAGATCGTAGAGGCTAAACCCTAGAAGCTAGCCTATGATGATTATGATCGTCCCTATACGGACCAAACCCTCCGGTTTATATAGACACCGGAGGGGGCTAGGGTTTACACAGAGTCGGTTACAAAGAAGGAGATCTAATATCCGGATCACCAAGCTTGTCTTTCACGCAAAGGAGAGTCCCATCCGGACACGGGACGAAATCTTGAGTCTTGTATCTTCATGGTCCAATAGTTCGGCCAAAGTACATAGTCCGGCTGTCCGGATACCCCTAATCCAGGACTCCCTCAGCTGGGTCGAAGTTGCGTGTGCTGCAGGAACTGCCGAAGGATTCACGTCATGGGCGGTGCAGTCAGACGGTGGAGTCCGAGCTGTAGGAATAGTGGCGGATGGTGGTTGACCGTTGGTTTCTTGGGTGCTCGTTTGCGTTGAGAGAGGCAGGGCGGTGGGTGGGACGTGGTGAGGGTTAAGGGGTGCGGTCCAAGGATGGATCGTGACGAGGAGGGATGGCACGGGCCGCTCCAGGCAGGCGCGCGACTGTCAGCAGGCCAACAAGAAGTCTGAGCATAAATAGTAGCCGAGGATAGCTGGTCAAAGAGGTGTAAGGAGAAGCATTTGAAATCCAGCGATGCCTTTTTCAAAATTTCGAGCCTTACTTCTTTGGATAGCACCGAACACTGGAACACATGATCATCTAGCCTAGTTGCTTGGAAAAATGTTTTAACCGAGAAGGAGTGGTTTAGGGCCGAAATAATGAGGTTTACGGATGGCTTAACAGTGTCGGATCGGCAGACGATCCAAAACAGGGTTTTTGGTTCACAATAAGGAGAGAAAAGTGGCGTTGTGTTCTCCGTGTGGTACATGCTAAGAATGTGGTTATAGAATTTAATTCCAGGGCGGACAGGCCTAACCTCCAATGCAGAGTTGAGCGATTGCGAAGTCGACGAGGGGCGGACGACCAGCGCCGCCATAGGAGATGTCGGCGATCCATGATCAGCAGGAGCATGGCGGGCAGCCGGGTCCGTCGGACAGACCAGCGGCGGCGTGGTTTGGTCTTGGAATGATAAGGTTGAGTCGGTTAGTGCTGGTGGGATTAGGATTGAGGCGTAGAAGAATGGCGATGAGACGGGTGAGGCGGTCGTGATCCATGCACATGCATCAGGCGACGCAGCACAGAAGGAGTAGGCAGACAACTATATCTGTTCGACGGCAAACGTGGTGGCGCGTCCACCGAATCTAGTTTGCAGTAGGGCGGTGACAAGGAAATGATCAAGGGGTAGACTGGTGGAGTGGAAGAAGATGATGGCTAGATATGGGGTTTTAGTGGCCCGGCGCGGGGGGAGACAATGGAATGCTTGGCCTGCCAGAGGGCAGCCTGGAAGGCAAGGCCAAGCGAGTCATCGAGGAGTAGGGTGTGGCGAATGAATCGGAAGGCATGCTGGAGGCGGTCCCCAATATCCACGGCGGGCGGAGAGTAGCGATATGGAGGAGCGGTGGTGAGAATGGTGCGTTGAGGGGGTGAGGCAGAAGGCATTGCGAGATGGGCGCAAAACCTACCCTGGCTGCGTCAGCCGTGGAGCAGGGGTAGAAGGAGATGTGGATTTGCGGGGAGACGATCTCAGCCTCGCCAAGGATGGTTAAGGAGACCACCGAGCAAGACACAGTAATCCGAAAGGTGGAGGGAGATAGCTGGAGGGGCATGAACATGTCAAACTGCCCACCAAGGCATCCCTGAAGGTAGCATGCGAGCAGCAAGCAGTTGATGTCCAGGCAAGCAGATTCGACCCTGACATTGAGATGGGTTCCTGAGTTCTTGTGACGAAAAGGCGTAATTGGCTGCCGGATAGCTCGCCAGCACTGGTCCTCGTAGTCGAGTCCCATGGCGTCCCCGACACCCAGGGCGGTGCGTATAGCGCCGTGTACCGGAGAGGCATCAGGGCAGTCCTCAGCGGGGATTGGTGGCGAGGAGAAGCTGGCTAAGGGGAGGGGGGTGGATGGCCGGCCGGGGAGTGGAGGCGACGGGGCGAGTGGTGGCGAGGGAGGAGGAGGAAGGAGAGGAGAGGAGAGCATGACTTCTTGTCGCGCCCGAGGCCCCAAAATTTTAAACCCGGCGACCTCAAAAAATGGGTAGTAGAACCCTCACGGCCGTGGTGGGTCAAGTAAAATCAACATGTTAGAAAGGTTCATTTAATGTTCTTTGATTTATCATACAAATTTAGACAGAAAATAAAAAAAATCCCTGATCTCGTACAAAGTTTGTCAGCACACGAGGAAAGTTCTTTGAGTTCTCATACAAACAATTTGGTATTGCTGCAGATCACGCCATACACAAAGGAAAAATGGCTAACTAGCACAGCACGGAGAGTCCTAATTATATCTAAATATATTCACAAACCCTCCAAAGACGCTAAAGATTCTCAGATCCCGGGAGGGAAGGACATCACGAAATTATGAGGATCCTAAACATGACCCAAGTTAACAGAAAATAGCAACAACAAAAAGAACGAAGAAAGAACCTGCTGGTTGGACCACCGGCAGAACGAATTGCAAGAGCAACTCCAACAGGGCGATCCAAACGGAGGAGCGTTTTGTCCGCTTTTCGTCTGTTTGGGCCGGTCAGGCGGACATGCGCGTCCGCATTCTGAAATGGGTCGGCTTGACCGCTTAACGGGGAGGCTGACCCAAATGTGCCAGCATATAAAATGAAATTCTCGCACGAAATAAACTTAAAATAAATATAATTAAACATAAGTGGCCGGTCAAACGTCGGCCAAAGTCCACTTAAGCATAATTAAATATTAATTAAAATGTTAAAAAAAGTCTGCGCCCGCCTTCTGCCGCCCCGCACGCTACCCTAGATATCGTCGGCCTTGCCCTTGCCCTCGGCGTCGACGCTGCCGTCGCCATCGCCGGTGAGGTCGATGAAGACGGGAGCAGGACCAACCCACCCGAACGCCGCCTGATACGCTCCTAGGGCAGCCTCCTCCAGCGTCTGCTGGAGCGGCGGCATTGCGGCTAGCCGCGCACGCTCCTCCTCCTCCTCCTCGAGCCGAAGCGCCTCCGCATCACGCTGGAGCATGGCCTCGTAGCGCATCAGCTCCTTGTCGTCGGCCTGCTCCTGGCGGAGCTAGTGTGCCTTCCAGCGCTCGAGGTGGGCGGCCTCCTGCTACGGCATCGCGACGAAGTAGATGGGGGACGCGCTCACCCACTCGCGGTACTAGCCCGTCCACGAGTAGGCCTCCTCCGGCCAAGTGGGTGGAGGCGGGAAGCGCTTCCGCGTCGGCTCCGGCTCCGGCTTGGGCTGGATGGGCGGCGACGGTGGCGGTGGCGGCACGAACAGCAGGGTGTGGACGGAGTCCCCGCTGCCGACAGGGTGAGGGCTTGCTCCAGCCCATCCCAGCGCGCGTCCTCCTCGAGGCGGCTAGCCTCCAGCCCCTACTGCAGGGCCTCCTCGAGGGTGGCCTGGTACTCCGCCTTCATCTCCATGTCCTCCGGTTGTACCTGCGGGGGCGGCAATGGGAACGGCGGCGGGACGGCGTCGACACCCGAGCGCTGTTGCTCCTCGTGGTTTGAGGGCGAACCAAGCCTCTCTGTTGTGAGAGTCGGTGGCGTACTCATGCAGCCGACGCTGCTCCGGCGCGAGGTGCACGCGGTGCCGGCGCACCTCGTCGTCATGCACTCGCTGGCTCCACGGAACCGTCGGCACCGGGATCCGCTGCGGATCCAGGTGCCAATGGTGTGGCAGTGTGACCTCGGGGTAGGGGAGGGGCTGCCTGTACTCCCAGTGCCACCGTGCTTGGTGCACCGGGATGTGCAAGCGCCAGCGTTCGGTGCGGAAACATGCCAGCGGTGGAGAAGGAGGGGGAGGGGAGCATGGGAGGACAAGGCACCGGGGGTGCCCTTGCCCTTGCCCTTGCCATTGTTGCTGCCGAAGATGCCCATGGCAGGCTAGGGTTTCCTATCGCCGGCGGGAAAGCAAAGGAAGTGGTGGGGGCCAGATGTGGACGAGAGAAGTGGGTGAGCCCCCCCCCCCCACAGGACGCTTCTGAGGCTGACGCGTGGGCCCGCTGTCGGTGGTCGTCATAAATAAGACGACTAGTAACGGTTGGGTAGCCTACAGGTGGGGACGCGGCGGACGCCAAGGAGACGCACGGCGCGTCCGCGCCGACGCATTCCAGGAGCAATATTGGGCCGGATATGGGTCGGCGCGGACACCGGGCGGACACGATTTGCGTTTGGGTCGGCGCGTTGGGCCTCCACTTTTGTACGCGCCGACCCAAACAGACGCAGGCGGACGAAATGGGTCACCTCATTAGAGTTGCTCCAAACACCATGATTCCATCTCATCTTTATTCCACCAATTCCTACATCCCTTCATCTCCTATCTTGCATGGAGAGGCGGATCTGCACGTGAAGATGAAGCAAATCCGACGGCGACCAAGGGCAGGTCATCTCTTTGTGGGGTAACCCGCCGCCTGCAGCCACTGAGAGCAGAGTGAACCTGATCTGGCGAGGCGGAACCACTGCACCGAGCTCCACGACCACCGATCCCCATGAGAGGAACCATGGAGAAGAGGACTGGAGGAAGAGGGAGGTGGAGGCGCATGGATCTGGTTCTGCTCGCAGAGCTGGGCGGATGGAAGGAGTTTTTTGGACGATGGGTATGATGTCATCGGTGAAGAGAAAAAGGGCCACAGCTCATGGTGGCCTGATACGTCTCCAACGTATCTACTTTTCCAAACACTTTTGCCCTTGTTTTGGACTCTAACTTGCATGATTTGAATGAAACTAACCCGGACTGACGCTATTTTCAGCAGAACTGCCATGATGTTGTTTTATGTGTAGAAAAGAAAAGTTCTCGGAATGTCCTGGAAATCCACGGAGGCACTTTTCAGAATTAAAAAGAATTTTTGGCGAAAGAATCAAGGCCAGGGGGCCCACGGGCTGTCCACGAGACAGCCCCCCCCTAGGGCGCGCCCTCCTATCTCCTAGGCCCCCTGGACACCTCCTGACCTCAACTCCAACTCCATATATACCGTCTCGGGGAGAGAAAAAATCAGAGAGAAAGTTTCATCGCGTTTCACGACACGGAGCCACCGCCAAGACCTAATCTCTCTCGGGAGGGCTGATCTGGAGTCCATTCGGGGCTCCGAAGAGGGGGATTCGTCGCCGTCGTCATCATCAACCATCCTCCATCACCAATTTCATGATGCTCACCGCCGCGCGTGAGTAATTCCATCGTAGGCTTGCTGGACGGTGATGGGTTGGATGAGATTTACCATGTAATCAAGTTAGTTTTATTGGGGTTTTATCCCTAGTATCCACTATGTTCTGAGATTGATGTTGCTATGACTTTGCTATGCTTAATGCTTGTCACTAGGGCCCGAGTGCCATGATTTTAGATCTGAACCTATTATGTTTTCATGATATATGTGTGTTCTTGATCCTATCTTGCAAGTCTATAGTCACCTATTATGTGTTATGATCCGACAACCCCGAAGTGACAATAATCGGGATATTTCTCGGTGATGACCGTAGTTTGAGGAGTTCATGTATTTACTATGTGCTAATGCTTTGTTCTGGTTCTCTATTAAAAGGAGGCCTTAATATCCCTTAGTTTCCGTAAGGACCCCGCTGCAACGGGAGGGTAGGACAAAAGATGTCATGCAAGTTCTTTTCCATAAGCATGTATGACTATTTACGGAATACATGCCTACATTACATCGATGAATTGGAGCTAGTTCTATATCACCCTATGTTATAAGTATTACTTGAGGAATCGCATCTGGCATAATTATCCATCTTTGATCCATTGCCTACGAGCTTTTCACATATTGTTCTTCGCTTATTTACTTTTCTGTTGCTACTGTTACAACTACTACAAAAACCCAAAAACATTTATCTTTACGTTTGCTACAGCTACTATTATTATCATACCAGTTTTGCTACTAAACACTTTGCTGGAGATACTAAGTTATCCAGGTGTGGTTGAATTGACAACTGAAATGTTAATACTCAAGAATATTCTTTGGCTCCCCTTGTGTCAAATCGATAAATTTGTGTTGAATACTCTACCCTCGAAAGCTGTTGCGATCCCCTATACTTGTGGGTTATCAAGACTAATTTCTGGCGCCGTTGCCAGGGAGCATAGCTCTATTCTCTGAGTCACTTGGGATTTATATCTGTTGATCACTATGAAGAACTTGAAAGACGATCGAACTACTATTTTGCCCTCAACTACGAGGGGAGGTAAGGAACTGCCATCTAGCTCTACACTAGATTCTCCTTCTGTTATAAGTAAGCTTGCGACACCTAAACCTGCTACTGCTATGAATTCTGATATGTCGCATGTTATTGATGATGCCACTTCTGCTATGCATGATGAAACGACTTCTGTGCGCGATACTACTTTGCCATTAGGTGAATTTCTAGATGAACAACTTGCTAGATTTAGGGGGAATGAAATTACTGAAGATCCTATTACGGATGATAGTGATGATGAAGGTCCCCCCAATGATTATGTATTACCTGTTGTTCCTAAGGGTTATGTTATGCATGAAACAGCTGCTATGGAAATTCTTGCTTGCGATGATAGAAATGATCTTAAGAAATTATTAGCTAAATGGAAGCAGCAGTCTCTTAATGCTAGAATGAAACCCGATCCTGCTTTTGCTACTTCACCTATCTATGTTACTGATAAGGATTATGGATTCTCTGTTGATCCTGATATTATTACTTTAGTTGAATCTAATCCTTTTTATGGCCTTGAATCTGAAACTGTTGTGGCACATCTTACCAAGTTGAATGATATAGCCACCCTATTTACTCATGATGAGAAGTCTCGCTATTTATATATCCTTAAGATATCTCCGTTCTCATTAAAGGGTGATGCTAAGACTTGGTATAATTCTCTTGCTCCTGGTTGTGTGCGTAGTCCCCAGGATATGATTTATTATTTCTCTGCTAAATATTTCCCTGCTCATAAGAAACAAGCTGCCTTGCGGGAAATATATAATTTTGTGCAAATCAAAGAAGAGAGTCTCCCACAAGCTTGGGGGAGGATTCTCCAGTTACTTAATTCTTTGCCTGATCATCCTCTTAAGAAAAATGAAATACTTGATATCTTTTATAATGGACTAACTGATGCTTCCAAGGACTACTTGGATAGTTGGTGTTGGTTGTGTTTCCAGGGAAAGAACAGTCGACGAAGCTGAAATACTATTGAATAATATGTTGACTAATGAAAATAATTGGACTCTTCCTGAGCCAGTTCCTGAAGTAATTCCTGAACCAATTGAGCCAACTCCTGAGCCTATTCCTAAACCCACTCCGAGGAAGAGAGGTGTTTTATTTCTAAGTCCTGAAGATATGCAAGAGGCAAAGAAATCAATGAAAGAAAAAGGTATTAAAGCTGAAGATGTTAAGAATTTACCTCCTATTATGGTCTTAATTTACCGCGTGAAGAACCACATTGTCTTGATAACCCGTCACAGGTAGTAAAGGTAAATTCTCTCTATACATATGATAAAGTTGAAGTACCCTCTACTAAATTTCATAGTCCGTGCTTAGATGAGTTTGATGACTTTATGGCTAGACAAGAAAGTTTTAATGCTTATGTTGGTAGAGAGTTAAAGAATAATGCCTTCAAGATAGGACGCGTAGGTGATAATCTGGCTAGAGTTAAAGATGAACTTCATCGCGTAATCAAATATGCTTCTATGGTTGCTACCCAAGCTGAGCAAGTACTTAAAGCTCAAAATGATTTGTTTGATGAATTGAATAATAAAAATGACTTTGTTGTTAGAGTGGCTACTAGAACTGGTAGAATGACTCAGGAACCTTTGTATCCTGAAGGCCACCCTAAGAGAATCGAGCAAGATTCTCAGAGAAATAATTTAGAGACACCTAGTTCTTCTAAAAAGAAGAAGAAGAAAAACGATAGAACTTTGCATGCTTCTAGTGAACCTACTGTAGAGACACCTGAGAATCCCAATGATATTTCTATTTCTAATGCTGAAACTCAATCAGGTGATGAACATGAACCTAGTGATAATGTTAATGATAATGTTCATGTTGATGCTCAACCTAGCAAAGACAATGATATAGAAATTGAACCTGATGTTGATCTTGATAACCCACAATCAAAGAATCAACGTTATGATAAGAGAGATTTTGTTGCTAGGAAGCACGGTAAAGAAAGAGAACCATGCCCTTTCCTCCTAAACCATCCAAGTCAAAGGATGATGAGGATTTTGAGTGCTTTGCTGAAATGATTAGACCTATTTTCTTACGTATGCGCTTAACTCATATGCTTAAAGTAAATCCTTATGCTAAATATATGAAGGATATCATCACAAATAAAAGAAACATACCGGAAGCTGAAATTTCCACCATGCTTGCTAATTACACTTTTAAAGTTGGAATACCAAAGAAACTTGGAGATCCGGGTGTACCAACTATACCATGCTCTATTAAAAGAAATTATGTTAGAACTGCTTTATGCGATCTTGGAGCCGGTGTTAGTGTTATGCCTCTCTCTTTATACTATAGACTTGAATTGAATAAGTTGACACCTACTGAAATATCTTTGCAAATGGCTGATAAATCAACTACTATACCTGTCGGCATTTGTGAGGATGTGCCTGTTGTGGTTGCAAATGTCACTATCTTAACGGACTTTGTTATTCTTGATATTCCTGAGGACGATAGCATTTCTATTATTCTTGGTAGACCTTTTCTTAATACTGCAGGGGCTGTTATTGATTGTAACAAAGGCAATGCCACTTTTCATGTTAATGGTAATGAGCATACGGTACACTTTCCGAGGAAACAATCTCAAGTTCATAGCATCAATTCTATTGAAAAAGTTCCAACTATGATTTTTGGAGGTTTTGAATTTCCTCTCCCTACTGTCAAGAAAAAGTATGATATTCTTATTTATGGGGATTTTCATATCCCCGTTGAGGTAACTTAGTGTTATTCGAAATTTCTCCGGTTCCGTGTTATTCGGAATGAGTTTGTTAACAAGACTTGATCAACCTTGTTAGTGGGTTCATTTTGATGATCACGAGATGTATGAAACTAGAAGGCACAACCTTCTGTACCCTCTTTTTACTTTCTGTTATTTAGAATAAATAAAGCAAAAAAATTATTATCCGTCTATTTTCTGAATTATCCGTGCATTAAAAAATAGTCCGAAAATAAAAGTGATCCAAATGCCCTGCAAATTTAGTATGATTTTTTCTGGAATATTTGAGGATTTTAGGCACTGAAAACACTGCAGGAGGGCCAAGCAACAGGCCACAAGAGAGGAGCCCCCCCTCGGTAGGGCGCGCCCCCCTATCTCGTGGGCCCCTGGTGGCTCCCCTCCACTTATACCAGCACCCACACACTTCATCTTCTACCCAAAAAAATCCCCATCCAGCTCAAGCCCGAGTTCTAGCTCGTTTTGCTGCGATTTTTGATCTCTTAGCTCAAAGCTCCATTCACAAAACTGCTTTGGGAGATTGTTGCTTGGCATGTGACTCCTCCATTGGTCCAATTAGCTTTTGTTTTAGTGCTTTATTCATTGCAAATTTTTGCTGCATAGGTGACCATGTTCTTGAGCTTGCATGTTAAATTTTTGAGGTCCCAAGCAATTCCAATGCATGATATAGGCTCTAGGCACTTGTAGGAGTAGTTGCTATCAATCTTGTTTAGTTTTATTCACTTGTATTTTGAAGTTACTAAAATTTCAGAAATTTTCAGAGAATGTTAAGGAGGCTCTTTAAAGGCTCTTCTAGCCAAAGCACTAAGGAAAACAAGACAAAGAGAAGGAAAAACCTAAGTATAATCTTCCTCGCTTAGCGGAAGTACGGTCATGTGAATGGCCGTGTGAGGATTTCTTGAAAGAAGCCAAAATTCATGAAGACTTTTATGCTTTAATCGGGACTGCATGCCTCACCGGTTTCATGAACGGCCGAATCGATTAGTATATCTTACTTACCAATACTTTCATGCAAAACTTTTATTATTATCCTAAGAAGTCACCGCCTGCATTATCATTCCATTTATATGATGAATTCAGAGAAATGTCTTTACGTGATTTTTGCGCGATATGTAGGATACTTATGAGGGAGAATTAGAGGAACCCCATCGTGAAGATGTGGATGGCTTTGTTAAAACTATTGTTGTAGAAGAGCCAAAGAAGGGCTCTGAGGCAAAAGTCTCTAGCATACACTTTCCTGTTTTACGCTACTTTGTTATATTTGCTAGTAGATGCTTGATTGGTCATGGAAATAGTGGAAATTTGAGCGTTCCAGATATTATTATTCTTCAACATGCTTTGCTGGGAGACAACACTTTTAGTATGGGTGTCGTCGTTGCTAAACGGCTAGCCCTGAATCATACAAAAGGCCCCATATTTGGAGGTATCTATGATGCGCGTCTTGCTGAATATTTTCAGATACCCATTAGGCACCATGAGGAGGAGGAGACAAAATTACCTCCTCACATTTTAGATTACAAGAGCATGGTAGCACACAAGTTTATTGTTGACAACGAAGAAAAGATGCTCTTGTATAGACTTAGATTCAATAAGAAACACTTTGAGTTTATTATTTTGCCTGCACCTCTGTTATTTGACTTGCTTGCAGAAAATCGCCTTGTTACGCCAGAAGCGGTGAACAACCATCTAGCCCAAGCTTTTACTCCAGAACCTGAACCTGAGCCGGAACCTGAGCTGGACCCTCATCATGCATCATCTGTCCAGTGGGATCCGGAGATGACCAGCCAGTGGTATCCTGATTATACCTCCCACTACACTGGGGAGAGTAGCGGTGGTCCTTGGTATTAGACCAACTTAGGCCAAAAGCCTAAGCTTGGGGGAGTACGTATTTCTCACCGACTTTACATTCATGTTCACACACTAGTCGACGGTGCTCACACTCTTTCATTGTATTATCCATGCTAGTTTAAATTTCTTTTTCTAGTTTTCTTCTTGTGTGTTTGATAAACTTAAGAAAAACCAAAAAAATTAGTTAGTTTAATTTCCTTGCTTGTAGTAGAAACTAAAATGAAAACCCAAAAAGATTTCTTGTTCTTCTTTTACTTGTTGGGAGCTTCCCGTGTAAATAGTTTTATTTTCTTTTCTTTCTTTTGGGGGTCGAGAAGACCATATTGAAAATGCTTAGTGGCTCTTATAATGCATGATTGTTTATTTAATTTAGAGCCCATATTACTTGTATTCTCTTTTGAGTTAAATGCTTACAGATTCCAGCTTATTCCAATGCACGTGCACTCTTATTATTATACACATCGTTCGGTCGTGCAAGTGAAAGGCAATAATGACGATGTATGATGGACTTATTGGGATGAGAAAAGCTGGTATGAGCTCGACCTCTCTTGTTTTTGTAAATATGATGATCCATCGTTCCTGAGTCAGCTATTATGAAGTAAACATATTTGCAATGACATTTAGAGATTATAGTTGCTTGTGCCATGCTTGATTAGCTATGAGTTATAATGGTTTACCTTGTGTGCCAACATGCTATTAGAATAATTATGATGTGGTATGATGGGATGGTATCCTCCTTTAAATGAATTGAGTGACTCGACTTGGCACATGTTCACGCATGTAGTTGAATCAAATCAACATAGCCTTCGTGATATTTATGTTCATGGTAGATTATATCCTACTCATGCTTGTACTCGGTGTAAATTAATTTTAATGCATGTTTACGACTGTTGTCGCTCTATTAGTTGGTCGCTTCCCAGTCTCTTGCTAGCCTTCACCTGTACTAAGCGGGAATACTTCTTGTGCATCCAAACTCCTTAAACCCCAAAGTTGTTCCATATGAGTCCACTATACCTACCTATATGCGGTATTTACTTGCCGTTCCAAGTAAATTTGTATGTGCCAAACTCCAAACCTTCAAATGAAATTCTGTTTTGTATGCTCGAGCAGCTCATGCTTCAACTAGGGCTGCCTATATCTTCCATGCTAGGTGGGTTATTCTCAAGAGGAGTGGACTCCGCTCCTCATTCACGAGAAAGGGCCGGTAACCGGGATGCCCAGTCCCATGATCCAGAAATATCAAAGCAAATCAAATTAATTAAACAAAACTCCCCCGGGGTTGTTGTATGTTGGAGGCACTCGTTGTTTCGAGCAAGCCATGCATTGATGCTTGTTGTTGGTTGGGGGAGTATAAACCTTTACCATTCTGTTTGGGAACTGCCTATAATGCATGTAGTATGGAAGATACATCCATCTCATAGTTGTTGCGTTGACAGCAAAAGTATACCGCTCAAAATATTATTCAACCTCTATTTTAAAATCGAGCTCTGGCACCTGTACAAATCCCTGCTTCCCTCTGCGAAGGGCCTATCTATTTACTTTTATGTTGAGTCATCATCCTTCTTATTAAAAGCACCCGCTGGAGAGCACACTGTCATTTGCATTCATTATTATTGGTTTGTATTGGGTATGACTTGACTGGATCTATCCTACCATGAATTACAATGTTTAGTCAGTCCTTGATCTTTAAAAGTGCTCTGCATTTATGTTTTGCGGTCTCAGAAAGGGCTGGCGAGATACCATTTCGTTATATCATGTTATGATTATTTTGAGAAAGTGTTGTCATCCGAGTTTTATTATTATAGCTCGCTAGCTGATTATGTTATTGATATGAGTAATTATGAGACCTATGTGTTATTGTTAGTATGGTTAGTTCATAATATTTGCTGAAACTTGAATGCTGGCTTTTCATGTTACAACAACAAGAGCAACAGAGTTTGTAAAAGTTTTTCTTTATCACTTTCAGTTTATCAACTGAATTGCTTGAGGACAAGCAAAGGTTTAAGCTTGGGGGAGTTGATACGTCTCCAACGTATCTACTTTTCCAAACACTTTTGCCCTTGTTTTGGACTCTAACTTGCATGATTTGAATGAAACTAACCCGGACTGATGCTGTTTTCAGCAGAACTGCCATGATGTTGTTTTATGTGTAGAAAAGAAAAGTTCTCAGAATGTCCTAGAAATCCATGGAGGCACTTTTCAGAATTAATAAGAATTTTTGGCGAAAGAATCAAGGCTAGGGGGCCCACGGGCTGTCCACGAGACAGGGGGCGCGCCCCCTAGGGCGCGCCCTCCTATCTCGTGGGCCCCCTGGACACCTCCCCACCTCAACTCCAACTCCATATATACCGTCTCGGGGAGAAAAAAAATCAGAGAGAAAGTTTCATCGTGTTTCACGACACGGAGCCGCCGCCAAGCCCTAATCTCTCTCGGGAGGGCTGATCTGGAGTCCGTTCGGGGCTCCGGAGAGGGGGATTCGTCGCTGTCGTCATCATCAACCATCATCTATCACCAATTTCATGATGCTCACTGCCGTGCATGAGTAATTCCATCGTAGGCTTGATGGACGGTGATGGGTTGGATGAGATTTACCATGTAATCAAGTTAGTTTTGTTAGGGTTTGATCGCTAGTATCCACTATGTTCTGAGATTGATGTTTCTATGACTTTGCTATGCTTAATGCTTGTCACTAGGGCCCGAGTGCCATGATTTCAGATCTGAACCTATTATGTTTTCATGAATATATGTGTCTTCTTGATCCTATCTTGCAAGTCTATAGTCACCTATTATGTGTTATGATCCGACAACCCCGAAGTGACAATAATCGGGATACTTCTCGGTGATGACCGTAGTTTGAGGAGTTCATATATTCACTATGTGCTAATGCTTTGTTCCGGTTCTCTATTAAAAGGAGGCCTTAATATCCCTTAGTTTCCGTAAGGACCCCGCTGCAATGGGAGGGTAGGACAAAAGATGTCATGCAAGTTCTTTTCCATAAGCACGTATGACTATTTACGGAATACATGCCTACATTACATCGATGAAATGGAGCTAGTTCCATATCACCCTATGTTATAACTATTGCATGAGGAATCGCATCCGGCATAATTATCCATCATTGATCCATTGCCTACGAGCTTTTCACATATTGTTCTTCGCTTATTTACTTTTCCGTTGCTACTGTTACAACTACTACAAAAACCCAAAAACATTTATCTTTACGTTTGCTACCGCTACTATTATTATCATACCACTTTTGCTACTAAACACTCTGCTGCAGATACTAAGTTATCCAGGTGTGGTTGAATTGACAACTCAACTGCTAATACTCAAGAATATTCTTTGGCTCCCCTTATGTCGAATCAATAAATTTGGGTTGAATACTCTACCCTCGAAAGCTGTTGCGATCCCCTATACTTGTGGGTTATCATGGCCCCAACGACAGGAAGGTTGGCTTGTACAATATGCACCGTGAGGTGGCTGCCCATACCAATTTGTTGTCCTTCCACTTACTTTTCACCAAATCTCGAAGCAACAAACTCCAAGCACCTTAGAGCAACTCCAACGCACCGATCCAAATGGATGGCAATTTTGTCCACTTTTTGTTGTTTGGGTCGACCCAGCGGACACCAACGTCCGCTTTCGTGTTTGGGTCGACGCGTACGCCCAACGTTGGCCCGACCCATTTTGACGGCGCGCAAAAAAAGAATACAAGCATTTAAAAAATAAAAACAAACATCAATTAAACATTAAAGCCGGCCACGAAGGCCGGCTATAGTCCACACGTCCACATTTGCATCAATTAAACATTAAAAAAAGTAAACTACGAGGCGGCGTGCTGTCCTAGGTGTCATCGTTGTCCTTGGGGTCAGTGAGGTCGATGAGCGTCAGCGCAGGGCCGGCCCAGGGGAACGCCGTGTTCTAGGCGGTGGCGATGTCGGCCGCCGGCTGTGGTGCCGCGGCCTAGCACGCCTCGTCCTAGGCGTCGTGTTGCTCGTCCTCGGTGTCGCGCTTGAGTATCTCGAGGTATTCGCCGTGGTGGCACTCCTCGGCCAGCCGTCGCTGGCGCCATTGTTCGAGGTACGCCGCCTCCTGCGCAGGTGTCGCCCCCATCCAGACTGGCGGCACATTGACCCACTCGCGCACTACTCCCGTCCAGGAGTAGCGCTCGAAGGGGGACGGCTCTGGCTCGGCTTTGACCGGGGATGACGAGGCCACCGGCCGCACAACACAGTCGCCCGCCGCAGAGAGGGCGCCTGGTACGCCGCCTCCTCTTCCTCCTTCTCCGCCACCCTACACCGCTCGTCCTCCTCGCTCTCCCGAAAGACAGCCGCAATGGCTGCCTCGTAGGCTGCCTTCCTCTCCTGGTCCTCATTGCAGACGATGAGTGGGGGTGGCGGCACGTTGCAGTCGACTTTGCGAACGCCGTGTCGCCTCGCCTCCTTGTGCTCGAAGGCGAACCAACGAGCCTAGTTGGGTGAGTCAAAGGCGTATGCGGCATCGCTATGCTGCTCCGGCATCAGTAGTGCCCGCCGACACCGCACCTCCTACGCGTGCGCCCTACCCGACCGCGACGCCGCCGACATTGGGATCCTCTCCAGATCTAGATGTCAGTCGTGCGGCTGGGTGGCGTCGGGATATGGGAGAGGCATGCGGTCCTGCCAGTGCCACTCCGCCTGGTGCACTAACACGTCGGCGCGCTGCCTCGGCCGGCGAGCTGGCGCCGACGGAGGCGGGGGGGAGGGGGAATGGGTGGCGGGAGCCTTGCCCTTGGCATTGCTAGCTGCTGCTGGTGCTGGAGAAGAGCCCCATCTGGCTTGTCTAGGGTGGCTAGGGTTCCCGCCGGCGGGGGAGCAGAGTGTGGCGAGATGGGGATGGGGGCTTCTCGAAGCAGATGAGGACTGCCCCGCCACATGCTTGGTTTAAAAAAGGTCGGATGCCGGTTCTTTGCAAATCATATTAAAGTTCTAGGTGTAGTTTTGATGATTCTTCATTGCGAACCCACCTCTTCCCTCTGTGTCATGTCGTCCGATTCCTTGAAGGTCGGATGCTAGTTCTTTGCAACTCGTATTACAGTTCTAAGTGTAGTTTTGAAGGTTATTCGTGGCGAACCCACCTCCTCCCTCCATGTCACCTCATCCGGTTCCTTGAAGGTCGGATGCCGGTTCTTTGCAAATCGTATTACAATTCAAAGTGTAGTTTTCATGGTTCTTCATGACGAACCACCTCCCTCCCTTCGTGTCACATCGTCTGGTTCCTTGAAGGTCGGATGCTGGTTCTTTGCAAATTGTATTACAGTTCCAAGTGTAGTTTTGAAGGTTCTTTGTGGAAAACCCACTTCCTCCCTCTGGGTCACATAATCTGGTTCCTTGAATGTCAGATTTCGGTTCTTTGCAAATCATATTACGGTTCCACGTGTAATTTTGAAGGTTCTTCGTGGCGAACCCACCTCCTCCCTCCATGTCACGTCGTCCGGTTCCTTGAAGCTCGGATGCCGGTTCTTTGCAAATCGTATTACAGTTCCAAGTGTAGTTTTGAAGGTTCTTCGTGGCGAACCCACCTCCTCCCTTCGTGTCACATCATCTGGTTCCTTGAAGGTCGGATGCTGGTTCTTTGCAAATCATATTACAGTTCCAAATATAGTTTTGACGGTTCTTCATTGTGAACTCACCTCTCCCTCTGTGTCACGTCGTCCGGTTCCTTGAAGGTCGGATGCCGGTTTTTTGCAAATCATATTACAGTTCCAAGTGTAGTTTTGACGATTCTTCATTGCGAACCCACTTATCCCTCTGTGTCACGTCTTCTGGTTCCTTGAAGTTTGGATGCTGGTTCTTTGCAAATCGTATTACAGTTCCAAGTGTAGTTTTGAAGTTCTTCGTGGCGAACCCACCTCCTTCCTCCGTGTCACATCATCCAATTCCTTGAAGGTCGGATGTCGGTTCTTTGCAAATCATATTACAGTTCGAAGTGTAGTTTTGAAGGTTCTTTGTGGCAAACCCACCTCCTCCCTCTGGGTCACGTAGTCCGGTTCCTTGAACATTGGATGCCGGTTCTTTGCAAATCGTATTAGGGTTCCACATGTAATTTTTAAGGTTCTTCGTGGCGAACCCACCTCCTCCCTCTATGTCACATCATCCGGTTACTTGAAGCTCGGATGTCGGTTCTTTTCAAATCATATTACAGTTCCAAGTGTAGTTTTGAAGGTTCTTTGTGGTGAACCCACCTCCTCCCTCCGTGTCACATCATCCGGTTCCTTGAAGGTCGGATGCCGATTCTTTGCAAATTGTATTACAGTTCCAAGTATAGTTTTGACGGTTCTTCATTGCGAACTCACCTCTCCCTTTGTGTCACGTCGTCCGGTTCCTTGAAGGTCGGATGCCGGTTCTTTGCAAATCATATTACAGTTCCAAGTGTAATTTTCACGGTTCTTCATTGCAAACTCACTTCTCCCTCTGTGTCACGTCTTCCGATTCCTTGAAGGTTGGATGTCGGTTCTTTGCAAATCGTATTACAGTTCCAAGTGTAGTTTTGAAGGTTCTTTGAGGCGAACCCACCTCCTCCCTCCGTATCACATCATCCAATTCCTTGAAGGTCGGATGTCGGTTCTTTGCAAATCGTATTATAGTTCGAAGTGTAGTTTTCACGATTCATCATGGCGAACCCACCTCCCTCCCTTCGTGTCACGCCGTCCGGTTCCCTGAAGGTGGGATTTCAGCTATGGGCTTCGGCAGGGCAACGAGGAGCGTTTTCCTTTTTTGCTAACATTCTCTGGTTAAGACATTTTTAGTCCGATTTTGAGAATAACCAATCAGTGGGTTCCAAAAGGCATAAATGTCAATACTTTTTCAAAATACTTTAAACCAGAATACATTATTTTATGAACAAACTACATTTTGGACAAAACATATAACATGTGAGGTTTATTGTGGTTTACACATAAGTAGTCAAGTGTAATGAGAGATAACACTAGTAGAAAAAGGGCCATTCGAACCGGTTCGTGAGGTCCATTTGTCCCGGTTCACGAACCGGGACTAAAGGGTCATAACTAAAGCCCTCCACCTTTAGTCCCGGTTCGATCGGGAACCGGTACAGATAGGGCTCCACGTGGCCGTAGCGGCTTGCCCAGGCAGGGGGACCTTTTGTCCCGGTTGGTGCCACCAACCGGGACCAAAAGGCCTCCACGCATCAGCAGTTCAGAGGCTGGATTTGTTTTTTTCTGAAGGGGGGGGGGGGGTTGGGGGGGTTTGTAGGGTTAATTTTGGGGTTTCATATATTGTGTTAGCTAGCTAATAGAGAGGAGTGTCCTCTCTTATCTTCGTGCTTGGTCGATGCTACGTATAGAGAGGACTCGACACGCTAGCTAGCTAGTAAGCAAATGAAGGAAACCATTAAGTACAGAAGATCGTCATGAACACAGAGAAGTGATCAACCTCTCCTTCTCCGATAGATTGGTCGAACAACAAGTTTTCGTATATCTATCGACGCTATTGGCTATATATATATATATATATATATATATATATATATATATATATAAACACTATTCTGATCACGGGATGAGAATAATATTCTGATCACAACATGAACTTCCCGAGTAACGCGCCTGACCTTCCCCGGGTACTAGGTTGAACTTCAGCTAAAAAGTGTCCAAATGGGGCTTGCGATATACCGTTGGAAAGCTATGGACACCAATATCATGATCCAAATTAAATTTTTGGCAAAATGTAAGCGGTTTAAGAACAGTTTTGACAACCGTTTTTTCTTCATACAAAAAACGTGAATCATATTTTCAATCACATTTCTAAACCGTTTATCGGAATAAGGTAAATAATATAGCGTTGGAAAGCTGCTGCAAAACCGCTCCTTCGACATGTTGAAAGTTATCTCTAATTCCCTATGGATAAAGAGTAATTTTGAAAATCGTAAAATTTCGCAAACCAAATAGACGAGTTCGTATTTTCAATGTAATTTCTAAACTGCTAATCCATTTGAGGCAAATGATATGGCATTGGAAAGCTTCTTAAAATGCGCTACTTTTTCATGTTAAAAGTTGTTTCTAATTTGGAACGGTTTAAAAGTAATTTAGAAAATGGTACAAGTTCCACCGAGTTCGTATTTTCGAGCTAATTTTGTAACCGTACGTCCGAATGCAACAAATGATACGGAGTTGGAAAGCTTGAGAAAATTCGAAACTTTTTTGTATATATTGTTTCTCCTAATTCCTTACAGTTTTAAGTCAAATTGGAAAATGAATAAAAACATATTTTTGGCATAATTTCTACATACTTTATCGGAATGGGCCAAAGAATATACCGCTGAAAAGCTACGGAAAATGCAAAACTTTTTCATGTTGATGGTTTTCTCTGACTCCCGACCATTTTCAAGTAATTACAAAAATGGCGAGATCATTCGTTCTGCCTTTATCGCGAAACTGATTATTCGAAAATGCACCGCGTGAAGAACGTGAACTTCTCGGCACGTTTTCTTGAACTTCACTCTGTTTTTCATGTGCTTTTCTTTTCTCATATATCTCTATCCACGGCTCCTAGCTCTCCATCCACTTATCGGAATTGAGCAAGTGATATACCGATGGAAAGCTGTTGTAAACACGCAACTTTCCCGTGTTGATCATTTTTTCATACTCGCAACGATTGTAAAAGTTTTTCATCTGAAATTCATTCAGCGTACTAGTAGAACTTCATGCTATTTTCACGTTGAACTTCTGTGACGTATTTTTGTTTGTACATGCGCCTGAACTTCCCTCTGTACGAGCCCGACCTTCGGTCTATCTTTGCAATCGTGGCTTCCCCCGCAAATTATTCTGTTTAGTAGTGTTCTATATGATGTTAGTGTAATCTAGAAAAGTTTTTTAGCAACTAAATACCGGTTTTAAATAGAAATCTCGCTCGCTGGCGGATTTTGCTCTCGGGTCGTGATAAAATTGCGTTTTTTGTAATTTTACTGCCTGATTTGTTCGACCTGAACTTCCCCTAGTGCTATATTGAACTTCCGTCAACATTGCCCAAATGGGGCTTGCGATATACCGTTGGAAATCTATGGACACCAGTATCATGACCCAACTTCAAATTTTGGCAAAATGTAAGTGGTTTAAGAGCAGTTTTGAAAACTGTTTTTTCTTCATACAAAAAAATGGATCGTATTTTCGATCGCATTTCTAAACCGTTTATCGGAATGAGGCAAATAATATGGCGTTGGAAAGCTGTTGTAAAACCGCTCCTTCCACATGCTGAAAGTTTTTTCTAATTCCCTATGGTTAAAGAGCAATGTGGAAAATCGTAAAATTTCGCAAACCGAACAATCGAGTTCATATTTTTATTGTCATTTTAAACGCCTAATCCAATTGAGACAAATGATATGGCGTTGGAAAACTTATGAAAATTCTCTTTTTTCTCATGTTGAAAGTTTTTTTTAATTTATAATAGTTTAAGAGTAATTTAGAAAACGGTACAAGTTCTACCAAGTTTGTATTTTTGATATTTTTTTAATCATACGTCTGAACGTAGCAAATGATATGGCGTTAAAAAGCCTGAACAAATGTGAAACTTTTTGGTATATATTGTTTCTCGAAATTCATTATGGTTTTACGTTGATTTTGAAAATGGCTAAAAATGTATTTTCGCCGTAATTTCTACAAACTTTTTCATGTTGATGGTATTCTCTGAATCCCAGCCATTTTCAAGTAATTTTAGAAATGGCGAGATCGCTCATTCTTCCTTTATCGCGAAACAGATTCGTCGAAAATGCATCGCGTGAAGTACTTGAACTTCTATGGCAGTTCTGCCTGAACTTCACTCTGGTTTTCACGTGCTTTTTTCTTGCACGTAGCTCTTCATTCACTCATCGGAATTAAGCAAGTGATATACCGATGGAAAGCTGCTATAAGCACACAACTTTTTCGTGTTGATCATTTTTTCATACTTGCGACGGTTTTAAAAGTTTTTCTTGTGAAATTCATTTAGTGTAGTAGTTGAACTTCCTGCTGTTTTCAGGTTGGACTTCTGTGACATATTTTTGTTTATAATTTTCCCATCCATTTTCGTCAGTGTTACACAAATGATATTCTTTTTATACAAACCTCTCTCACAATATTTTTTTAACTTTCTCCGACTGAGGACTTGAACTTACACAAATGATATTCCTGTCGTTTTGAAGTAATTTAGACAATGACAAGATCATGATTTCTGCCTTCATCGCGAATGGAAATGCACTGCGTGAAGTAGTTGAACTTCTCGGGCATGACTGTTTGAACTTCACTCTATTTTTGACGTGATGTTTTTTGCACTGCATGAAATAGTTGAACTTCTAGGACATGTCTATTCGAACTTCACTCTGTTTCACTTTATTGTATTTTTCTTATATGAAATACTCACAATGTAGTACGTGAACTTCTGGTTGTTATCACTTTGAACTTCTCTCTGGTTTCAGAAAATTATTTTAAAACACAAACTACATATTTTTTATGTTGGACATCTAAATACACGGTGAACCTGTCTCACAAGAATTTTTTTGAACTTTTCCTCACCGAGCACTTGAACTTCTAGCAACCATTTTTTCGTTTATGAGTTGTTTTTAAAAGTGCAAAAAATGGCGTTGTGATTTTTATTTTTTGAACAGGTAAATCCTAGGTTTTAATAAACTCCGAACTTCTCTGTTATTTCAATATGAACTTCACCTTTTTATATTTTGAGTAAAGAATTGTATTCGATTTTTATACGAAAAAATCGAACATGGAAATACAAGGTGAACCTCTCTCGCAAGAATTTTTGAACATCTCCGGACATAGCAGTTGAACTTCTTTCAACAAACCTTTTATGCTTTTATTTTTTTATATTTTATTCTCACATGAAATGCATTCCTTGTAGTAGTTGAACTTTTCGTGGTTTTCACCTTGAACTTCTGTCACGTATTTTTGTTCAACCTCTCTCACACAAGAATTTTTGAACTTTCTCGGGCGGAGCACTTGAACTTCTAGCAACAAAACTTTATGCTATGCATTTCCATTCTTTTTTTTCAATACAAAATGCACACCGTGTAGTACATGAACTTCTGGTAGTTATCAATCTGAACTTCTGAGATCATGTGTTCTGCCTTCGTCGGAAAAATAGAGTCTCCAAAAATGCACTTCGTGAAGTGGTTGAATTTCTGGAGCAGTTATTTTTGAACTTCACTATGTTTTTCACGTGTTTTTTTATGTCGGTCCATTATCTAAATTTGAACCGGTCCATTATCTAAATTTGAACTTCTAGTATTTTCTATTTTGAAATGGTGAAAATCCTTTTTTATGAGTTTTGAACTGCTCCATTTAAAAAAATTGAACTTGTTGTTTTTTTTATGTTTGAACTTCTGGTTTTCTTTCTTTAATTATGAGGAAGACTTTGAATATTTTATAAACATCGAACAGCTCCTATTTTAAAATTTGGACTTTTTGGTTTTATTTCTTGTAGTAATGGAAAAAATATTAGTTTTTTTTAATAAATATCGAGCCATTCCATTTTTTAAAATTCGAACTTCTAGGTTTTTTTCTATGAAGAAAATCTCTTTTACCTTTTATTTCTTCTTAGTAATGAAAAAATATCAGTAGTTGTAAAGGTCAAACCACTCCGTTATTCTTATTTGAACTTGTAGGTTCTTTTAGAAATGGGAAAAAATGTTTATCAAATTTGACCTTCTTGGTTTTTATAGTGGACCTTTTTGGTTATCTAATAAAAATCAAACTTTTAAGGGTTTTTAGATGTGAACTTATAAGGTTTTTTAACGAAGAAAATCCCCTTTTTTATAAATTTGTGTTGAGATGCTTTTGTTTTTCTTAGTTTGACCTTCTTGGATTTGTAATAAACATTGACCTTCTTCATCTTTTAAATTCGAACCTGTAGTATTTTCAAGAAATGGGGAACTCCATTTTTTATAACTTTTGAAATGATCATTTTTTTAAAATTTGATCTTTTTGGTTATCTTTTTTCTATAACTGGAAAAATCCATGGGAATTTTTTTGTATACTCATAACATCTTATTTGAACTCTGAAATTTATTAAATTTCAACTTCGAAAGTTAACATTTATAAGAGACTTTTTTTGTTATCTTCATTAATTATAAAAATTGCACTACTCTTTTATTTGAATGTGAACTTCTTTGTTTTTGTATTAGCGGGAAATTTCGAGTTTTCCAATCGCTTTGTTATTTAAATTTGTATTGCTTCATTATTGAAAGTTGAACTTTGAGTTTTTGTTTTTTGATGAGACCGGGCTGCAGAACATACGCCCAAAGCAAGCACAAAATGCGTTCAATTTTTTTGTTCAGATACACACACGAACACCCGAAGAGCAAGATTACAAAAAACAGAAAATAAAGTCCATGCGTTTTTTCTTTTCTATTCAGGATTTACACACACGAACTTCTTGGTTTAATCGTTAGTAACCAAAAAAAATTGAGTTTTTATAATAAATATTGAACTGCTCCGTTTTATGAAATTGAACTTCCTCGTTTAGTATTTAGTAGCAAGGAAAATCTAGGGTTTTTATATACATTGAACTTTTTATTTTTTAAAATTGAACTTATTGGTTTTTTCAATTTGGACTTCTTGGTGTTATTCATGTGTAACAGGAAAAAAATCCTATTTTTGTAATAAACATCGTACCACTCAATTTTAAATTCAGTTTTGTAGAAAACATCACGCATAGTTGAATTGCAACTCAAATTTTTATTTTTTGAACTTTTGCATTTTTTAGTAGTAGTTCATGGGTTTTGTTTTATTTTGATAACTAGATCTTTTTTTTACTTTTTCTTCCTTACATTTAATATTTGAACTTCGGGTATCCCATATTTTTACGTAATGAAAGAGCAAAAGATCTCTAGAGTTCACTTGTTTTGCAACAAGCAGACTGCATAAATCACAAAAGTTGTCTACTTTTATAGTTGGAAATATATCGAGCAGAGATGGAAAATTATGTTCAAAGGGAAGCAAATGTCCCTTAGTATTTGATCCAGACAAAATATTTTTTTCCTTTTCTTTTGGAGCATAAACACAAGCAGCTTTAGAGAGCATACTTTTTTGTTCTTACTGGATAAGAATTTTGAACTTATGCAATTGGCGTATTTTAAAACCCAAGGAGATTTTGCCCGCGCCTTGGACCCCACAACATAGATCCACCGCACGAGTTGCTCGTCGTCGGCCGATGAAGGAAATGTGGCCAGTCTGGTGTTAGTTTTCTAAACTCTCTGGTCTTTTGTTTCTGGATTTCCTAGGCAGTAATATATGAACTTCTCGACATGAGAATTTTTTGCCAAATATCTAAGGCGTAAAACATACACAAAAAGTGAAGAGGAGAATATGTAAAACGTGTCTTCAAAAACTGTGGAAATTTGGGAATCGTCTAAGCATAACGATCAGCAGCGAAAACACGGTGCACACTTGACAACAAATATTCTGAAATGACCTATCCACACCGGGCCCTTTTCTATATAAGAAAAGGCACTAACTAATAGCGCACATATTTCTCCGCTACACATTTCCTCAGTATCTTCTCTCACCTTCATCCATTCAGTGTTGCTATGCGTTATCCCCTCTCTCAAATACTCCCTCTGTAAACTAATATAAGAGTGTTTAGATCACTAAATTAGTGATCTAAATGCTCTTATATTAGTTTACAGAGGGAGTACATAGCAGAACATCTTGATTTTTGAGAAAACAACCTTAATGGACCACCTGACATTGGGCGCCCTGCAAAGCAACATGCATGATCTCCGATGCTTGTTGTACCCTTTTTCTTTAGATCAAGTTGAAATTTGTTCTTAGCTTCAGTGTGTTCTTCGTCATCTTTCTGCCTGCAAAAGGTAATCAGTTTGTGCAACTTGCTGCTATTAGTTGGTCTGCTTGGGAGAAGGCCACTGTCGCGGCTGTTGACAGGAAGGTTGGGACTTCTGGGAGCCCATGGTGCTTGCCCACTTGGTTCTCGGCTACAAACGCAAGACCACAGTGATACGAGAGGCACTGCAGTTCAAGTGCGCCCCAGTGGACCTGCGCTCGGCTTGGCACGCGCAAGTTGGCGGAGTGTCAACGCGCTATGGTCTACGGCCGAGGTACTATGTGAACGGCAGCAGGCTGGTGTCGCGTGTGCGGCAACAGAGAGAGGAGTTGCGGAAGTTCGGCTAGAGACGCGATGGTAGGGCACACGTGATGGATGGAGACCAGGCCTACCGTGCGGCAAGAGGGAAGCTACGCCATGGGGCAAAGGTGCTTTTGGAGACGAGGCACTGCAGTTGCAGATGGAGGCGGCACACTCGGACCGGCGGAGTCATGTGCGTGAAGGTGCCGCACCTTCTGCCGGAGGTGGCTCGCCGGCTCCTTGACTGTGGAGGCGCGCCGGCAGGTTGGCCGGCGGAGCCACGCTGGGGCGGCGAGATGCAGGGCGGTGGCGCGTTGAAGGGTGGAGGCGCGGGGGGGTGGCCAGATCCAGGAGGCGGCGGGAGGCGATCTTGGATGGAGAGAGGCGCGTCGGGGCCGGGGCGACGGCGGTGAGAGGCGTGTCGGGGGATGGGGGCCGACGGTGTGAGGCGCGCCAGGGCCGGGGCTGGGGCGACGGCAGCGAGAGGCGCCGGATCAAGGGAGAGGGAGGCGTCGTGGCGGTGGATCCAGGGGCAGGGGATCGGGGCAGGTTGGGGACGAGCGGTGGTGGGATGGGATTTTTTCTTTTTCGCAGCACGGGGAGTTCGGGAACAAGCCGAACCCTCATATATAGGCGCCTGGTGATTCAAATAACTATTCCCAGAATCAGAATAGTGTTACTATATATATATATATATATATATATATATATATATATATATATATATATATATATATATATATATATATATATATATATATATATATATATATATATATATATATATATATATATAAGATCTCTTACGTCCCCTAACATCTGAACTTAACTTTCACATGGTATTTTCGTGTTTGTTGATGAGTTGGTCAAGAAAGAATCCCGCCAATTCCTCTTAAATTGCTCATATGCGATCTTGTGGTAGTAGTTCGTCTCGCGTCTGCCACATCTAATTTCAAGAAGGGGGTCAGTACATATATATGAATGAAACTGAACACAAATGATGGTAATAAAAAAATTGTGAATATTATTGCTTACGCACTTCATATTGTTGTTTAGAGTAGCCCCGCTCACAGGTGGTGTGGTGGATGAAGTCGCAAATGTAGTATCCACACAAATCATTCTCGGTTTCTGCCACAATCACTTTACAAGAAATAGAGATCAATCAAACTAATAAGCAAGCATGCTAAATGGTATTGATGAAACTAGCTAGAATCAATGTGAGATGCGCGGAACTAACTAGTAGCTAGTACTTACTTTCGGGTGGTCAAATCGCAGTTGCGCCGGCAGTCCCGGAGCTTGTGCGATGAACTTTTTCCAAACCCTGTCAGACAAAGAAAACAACTACTTGATATCAGGAAATGAACAAAGTTGCCGATATGGTGCGATAATGATCGATTGAACTTACTTCTCGAGCATTTTAGTCATGGTCGCATATTCCTCCAGATTTTTTCGTTTGGAGTCTATGACGGTTACTAGTCCTTGCTCAAGCTTAATCTCTAGTAGAATAAAGTGGTACCTGTGCATGCATGCATAACTCATCAATTACATTATTATAACCTCAAGTAATAAGGGAAACCGAATATGCACAAGACAGTAACACTCACTTGTATTCGTAAGGAAAGAGTATTGTAGCTTTGTTTTAATTTCGAAGTAACGATGCGAGCAACTTGGCCTCGGTTTGTCTGGCATCATGTTTAACACTCCATTCATCCATGAGATTTGTGTTAATGAACCCAATATCACCTACTTGTCTTTTCTTCAATTCAGCGATCTTCAATCTGCATAATATAGTGAGGATAATTATATATACACGCAATGAAAGAGCTGAGATATATACAGAGACTTAACTAATTACAGAAAAGTAGTACTTAAAGTAGTACTTACAGACAATAGCAAGTGATGATTGTTTTATCGAGGGCCATTTGATTGTAGAACTGGAAGAATTCCTCAAATGGAACTGACAACAGATCAATTCCAACGAGGTCATGCTCCTCTTTAACCGATAACGACAAAGTATTTTTCCCAGACTCCGTGCAGATGTCCATGTTCCAATCATGGAATCTTTGCATCATCGTTGTTAGTGATGTACCAGGTCTGGCGAGAGGCTTCCCGTGCTCGAATCTGAATATGTCCACCTCCATTGTTCCAAAAATTATTGCATCGTCGTCGGCCATGTAATCTCCAGGGTTGGTACCGGGCAGCACCCCCGGAAGATTAGCGACGATATCGCTAGACACATTGAGCGGGGGGCACGATTGCTTCGCTTGTTCGTCGAGCTGGGGAATTTGTTTCACTTTTCTTCATTCCGCTCCTGGCTGTAGTGCCTCCCGTTTAGAGGCTTGACAGACGATGGACCGTATCTGTATTGCCTCCTGCCTCTGGCTGTACTGCTAGACGCCGGAGCAGTCGGAGCGGTTGCGGCTGTCTTCTTTCGGTCGTTAAGAGGCGGAGCAGCCGAAGGCGGACTGCTACGACGCGCTGGAGCAGCCGGAGCGGCGGCGTCTATGTTCCACCATTGCTTACGAGGCGGCGAAGGAGGAGGCGGGCTGCTCGGACGGGCCGGAGCAGGCGGAGAAGGAGGCGGAGTACTGCCGTCCTCACGCGTTGGAGCAGGAGGTGGAGTGCCCTGATCACTCGCCGGAGGAGGAAGAGGAGGCAGAGGAGGCGGAGTGCCCAGCTGACTAGCAGGAGCCATGAAGTTCAGAAGCTTGATGTGCTCCTTCCGCCATAGACACGGAGTATGCATAGCAAGACCCAGCTGAGTCTCCCCATCACCTGTAGGGTGGTCAAGCTGGAGCTCCTCAAATCCCTCCATTATTTCGTCCACCATCACAACAGCATAGCCTTGTGGAATCGGACGGCAGTGAAAAGTTGCTCCGGGTGAAGGAGGGAACACATAGCTGACAACCGCCTTGACTTTGAGCTGATCCCATTGCGTCATAAGGTGGCACTGGTGTGAATCCGTGATAAAATCCATGGGGTAGCTAGGACCCGTCAACAAGTCAGGCTGCTGAATGAGCTCAGTGGAAGCCATACTGCTTCTCCGCTGAGATGGTGGGGTAGCTTCTAGGGTAGCATCTTGGGCGGGATCTCGCAGCTGCTGGTTCTCAGCATCTCGTTCCTCTAGCTTTCTTACCCTTGCCTTAAGCTCCTGCAGTTTGCTCGGGTCCATTTTCCTCCTCCTCTTTTGGGTTTTGTAACCGCCTGCGTCGAGAAAGCCAACCTTCCATGAAACGGAGCCTGGCGTGCCTCGTGTTCGTCCAGGGTGCTCAGGATTCCCGAGGGCCCTTGTGAGCTCGTCTTTCTCTCTGTTGAGAACGAACTTCCCTTCCTGCACTTTGTTGATTGCTTTCAAAGCTTCGTGATGGGTGTTGCACATTGCTCATCCGTCTAGCAGCACTTCCCTGTTTCAGGGTCCAATGTTCCACTAGCCCCGAAGAACCAAGTCCTACAACGGTCTGGCCAGTGCGATGTCTCTGATTTGACCCGTTTAGCAATCAGGTCCTACTCAGCCTTGTCCCACAACGGCCGGGCTTTGAGGTAGCCACCTGACCCCATGCGATGGTAATGCTCCTTCTTTGCAGCATTTATCTTGTTAGTCGCTGACATCTTCTTACCCCTCTCCGATGTCTTGTTGACCACAAATGCGGGCCAGTGATCTCTTATCTTCTCAAATCGGCCGGTGAATTCTGGAGTATTGTCTTGGTCGACATACGTTGTTTTCAACTCATTCTTCCACCTCATGAATAGATCTGCCATCTTCTTGAGAGCATAGGACTTGATCAATGGCTCTATAACTAGATTCTCCGAATCCTCCTCTTCCGATAGGGTGAAATTTACCTTCAGCGCTTTCCAAAGATCTACTTTATGTCTATCTTCGACAAAAGGAACTTGAAGAAGCTCTTCCTTCTTAGGCTCATTCCATAGCTCGATGCTGATCGGGATCATGTCCCTAACAAGAACCCCGCACTGAGCAGAAAATGCTTCCTTGGTCTGGAGGGGTTTAATCGGTTGGCCATCGCACGCAATTTCTGTGATCGTGAACCTTTCATCCTGACGCAACTTTTTCTTCGGGCCTCGTTTCTTTAATGAAGTATTGCTTAATCCGGAGGGCTATATAAAAGAAGAAAGAAGAGTTAATATATGTACATACCAAAACAATTAATGCACATTTAGCTAGTCCAGGCTTAATATATATATATATATATATATATATATATATATATATATATATGTATGTATATATATATATAAACATTATTCTGATCACGGGATCAGAATAATATTCTGATCACAACATTAACTTCCCGAGTAACGCGCCTGACCTTCCCCGAGTACTAGGTTGAACTTCAGCTAAAATTTGTCCAAATGGGGCTTGCGATATACCGTTGGAAAGTTATGGACACCAATATCATGACCCAAGTTAAACTTTTGGCAAAACGTAAGCGGTTTAAGAGCAGTTTTAAAAACCGTTTTTTCTTCATACAAAAAACGTGAATCGTATTTTCGATCGCATTTCTAAACCGTTTATCGGAATGAGGTAAATAATATAGCGTTGGAAAGCTGCTGCAAAACTGCTCCTTTGACATGTTCAAAGTTTTCTCTAATTCCATATGGATAAAGAGTAGTTTTGAAAATCATAAAATATCGCAAACCAAACAGCCGAGTTCATATTTTCAATGTAATTTCTAAAAGGCTAATCCATTGAGGTAAATGATATGGCATTGGAAAGCTTGTGAAAATGCACTACTTTTTCATGTTAAAAGATTTTTCTAATTTGGAACGGTTTAAAAGTAATTCAAAAAATGATACAAGTTCCATCGTGTTCATATTTTCGAGCTAATTTTTTAATCGTACGTCCGAATGCAACAAATGATACGGCATTGGAAAGCTTGAGAAAATTCGAAACGTTTTCCTATATATTGTTTCTCCTAATTCCTTACAGTTTTAAGGAAAATTGGAAAATGCCTAAAAACGTATTTTTGGCGTAATTTCTACATACTTTATCGGAATGGGGCAAATAATATACCGCAGGAAAGCTATGGAAAGTGCGAAACTATTTTATGTTGATGGTTTTCTATGATTCCTAGCCGTTTTCAAGTAATTGCGAAAATGGCGAGATCGTTCGTTCTGCCTTTATCGCGAAATTGATTCTTCGAAAATCCACCGCATGAAGAACCTGAACTTCTCGGCACGTGTACTTGAACTTCACTCTATTTTTCACATGCTTTTTTTGCTCGTATATCTCTATCCACTGCTCCTAGCTCTCCATCCACTCACCTAAATTGAGCAAGTGATATACCGATGGAAAGCTGCATAAAACACGTAATTTTCCCGTGTTGATCATTTTTTCATACTCGCAACGATTTTAAAAGTTTGTCATCTGAAATTCATTCAGCGTAGTAGTTTAACTTCATGTTGTTTTCACGTTGAACTTCTGTGACGTATTTTTGTTCAACCTCTCCCACACTAGAATTTTTGAAGTTTCTCCAGTCGAGCACTTGAACTTCTAGCAACAAAACTTTATGCTTTGCATTTTCATTCTTTTTTAATACAAAATGCACATCGTGTAGTACGTGAACTTCTGGGAGTTATCAATCTGAACTTCTCTCAGTTACGTGAAAATATCTGAGTTTTTTATGAATATTAATCTGAATTTCTTAATCCTTTTTTTATGAATTCTAAAGCGGTCTATTTTTAAAAGTTGAACTTCTTGTTATTTTATTTTTTAACTTCTTGTTATTTTAGTTTTGAACTTCTTATTTTCATTCTCTAATAACGAGGGAAATCCAAGTTTTCTATAATCATCGAACTTCTCCATCTTTTAAATATGGACTTCCTGGGTTTTTCTTAATCTTTTTTATGAAATTTTGAAGCGCTCTATTTTTAAAAGTTGAACTTCTTGTTTTTTAATTTTTGAACTTCTTATTTCCATTCTTTAATAACGAGAAAAATTTGAGTTTTCTATAATCATCGAACTTCTCCATCTATTTAATATGTACTTTCTGATTTTATTTCTTGATCTTTTTTATGAAATTTTCAAGCACTCTATTTTTAAAATTTGAACTTATTGTTATTTTATTTTTGAAGTTCTTGTTTCCATTCTTTAATAACGAGGAAAATCACCGAACTTCTCCATTTATTTAATATGGACTTCCTGGTTTTATTTCTTATTCTTTTTTATGAAATTTTGAAGCGCTCTATTTTAAAATTTGAACTTCTTGTTATTTTATTTTTGAACTTCTTGTTTCCATTCTTTAATAACGAGGAAAATCATTGAACTTCTCCATCTATTTAATAAACATCGACTCATTCCGTATATTCAAATTTGAACTTCTAGGGTCTTTTTTAAAGGACAAAATCCGTTTTTATATAAAATTGTTTGGGATGCTTTTTTTACATTCTTTCGGTTTGTAATAAACATTGAACTTCTTCCTCTTTTAAATTTGAACCTCTAGGTTTTTTGTAGAAATGGGGTAATCCAATATTTTTATAATTTTTAAAATGATTATTTTTTGTAAACATCGAACTGATCGGTTTTTTCAATTCGAACTTAATAGTTTTATTACAAAAAATTGGAACGTGAATTCCCTCGGGGTTTTTTGTCAAGAAAAATCGACAAAATAACATCTTTTTTAATGATACTGTAAATTTTTGTACATTTTTTCCATGTACTGATGAAACTTTTTCTCCATGTGTTCTTACTCGTTTTCTTTCTCTAATTCTCCCTAGTGTTTTTTATAAACATCGAACTTCGCTAGTTTTAAAATTTGAACTTCATAGTTTTATTTTCTTAAAACGGGAACAATCCGAATTTTATAAATATCGTACTTGGCTATTATTTGAAGTTGAAGTTCGATTTCTTTTTTTTCTCCATGGCATTGTTGAATGATGCAAAAACACAAGAAGAATAAATACTCCACGGCATTGATGCATTTTGGAGATAAAATTGGAAGAAACTAGCTCTGAAAACTTTGGAGATAAGATTGGAAGAAACCAACTCTAAAAACTAAAATGTACATGCCCACCAACTAGTACTCTATCTACATCACAACACACACACACACTTTTGGTGTTATCTCCTTATTCTTTGATCTAATTCGGCTCATGCCACATAACTCCTTTTCAAACACTTATTTGTTATAGAGTTTTCCTTATTTTTATCAAGTCTATTACCTTTCAACTTCAACTTTTTCTGTATCCGACCTGCCACACATTCTATTTTATAGGAACTCATACAAATTCATTTTTCAGATCAAAGCAGATGCCCTATTGAACATAGTAGCATCATCACAATATCCATAGTTGCATTGCTACATCCAAAGCCAGCAACATCACCTAACTTCATCAAAAAAGTACAGGGAGCGACAATAGTGTGTAGGAGGCCGAGGGAGTCAGGCAAGTCGCTAGTGGTGGCGCACTGGCGTGTGCAGCCGGACGCGGAGTGGTGGACTCAGGCGGTGTGGTGGGGTGGACGCCGGCACCGGGATTGGGCGGGGCTGGTAGGAAATGTGGAGGTCGTTGTCTCGGTTGTAAGCCTACGACAATCACAAAGCACAACATCTGCAACTAGTGTTAGTTTTTTCTTCTTGTGTAATATACATTGAACTGCTGCAAGAAATCAGAAGAATGGAATCAGTTTAACAAAATCAAAGAATTAATTGTAGAACATGTGGCTGGGGACCTCGAGTTGTCCCTTACCACCTGCTCGACCACCAGGCAAACGGCTCCGCGGTGCCACTCGAGAGCGCTGGTCTGCATGCATACCACATTCAGATGAGATACCATCTTAAATGGTTGGTACAAACCAAAAATTATCTACGAAAATCAAGACATGGCATCGAGATTTCAGAAGAAAAGTAAAAGCAGTTCCTCCTGTCATAGTGCTGGACTACAGGCTTGCCCATCTCGTTGCAGACAACATCAATTTGGAGGAGTGGCATGGATCCTCCTGTGTCGCAACGCTTCTGGCGGGTGGGTTGCTGGGGTGGGGGGTGGACGGGTGGTTGCTGCAGCGCCGGTTGTAAGTGATGGACCTTAGTGTCAGCAGCGCCCGCGACCAGGTGAAGGCCGAGAGTTCTCCTAGCTGTAGGTCAAGACCTTCCCCATCTGCAGGTCGGCTGAAGGGATGGCGAGTCGGTGGTTGGTCAGGAGGTGAGTGGGACGGGGTGGGGATGTGGCGGTTGGCCGGAGGGCGCACAGGGTGGCAAAGCGGTGGCTGGTCGGATGCCGTGATTTTGTTGTCGGGACAGGGGCGGCGCGCGTGGCAGGGAGTCGTCACTGGAAGAGAAGCTGGGCGAGGCCGGGGGTAGCCTAGGTGGCAGGGAAGACGCGGCAGCGTACCAGAGGTAGGTGGCGGGGTCGCATGCCGGTGCTTGGTGGTAGCTGGCCACCACAGGATCTGGCGACACGCGTGGGGTTCCAGGGAGGGCGCACCGCAGCGGGTGGATCAGGGGAGGTGGCGTGGAGGCGGGGGCCTCCGAGGAGGGGGCGCGGTGGCGGGGGCCTCCGAGGAGGGGGCGTGGCGGCGGGGGCCTGCAGGGAGGGGGCGTGTCAATGTAGGGGTCTGGGGAGGGAGGGGGTGGGTTCGGTGGCGGGGGATGCGGGGGTGCGGGCGGTTGCGGGGTGGAGTGCGGGAGACGTGGCGAGAGGACGCGGGGTTTTCTTTTTTCCTGTTTCATCGTCTCGCGCTTGCCGCCACCGGTTCGGGAGGATCTCCTCACGCTCTATATGGGCGCGCCGTGATCCAAATAACTATTCTGATCCCAGGATCATAATAGTGCTACCCTATATACATATATATATATATAGTGTGGGTCTATTATGATAACACCCTTAAGACTCTTATTCTACCAACACCCACCTTATTCTGCTAACACCCAACCTATTTCGTAACTACAAACTAACCATGCAAAGGAACCAAACGAACTGCGCGGGCAAAGAAAAAAATCCCACCACACCTTATCCTATCCTCACCCACCCCACTCCTCCCTCTCTCCCCATGCTCCACCACCGTCCCAACCGCGCCACCGAGCCAACTCCCCCGTGCCGCCGCACCACCTACCGCCAACCCCGCCGGCCATGGCGCCACCTTCCCCAGGCCAGGCGGCCACGCAACCGCGCCACCCCACCACCTCGCGCGACACTGCAGCACCTACCTCCTACCCACCTTCTCCACGACGACACCCCCATCTGCTCGCGCCTCCCCACACCTCACGCTCTGCCACGGCCCACATCCATGATGCCGCCCCTTCCTTTCCCTTCCCCGGCAACCTGCCTCTGTCTGCGCCGCCCTCTGCATCGGATCCGGTGAGATCCTATGCTTCATGCCCCCACCGCCATCGCCTAAGGTCGCTCCGGCGCCGGATCTGGCGCGACCAGCCTCCACGGTGCCTATTCCATCTCGCCCCGCCTCCACCTTCTCTACCTCTCTCTTTCTCCTGCCCCGAGCCCCCTACTCCCGGCGAACATCCACTTCCCGTCGGCATCAGTAGCAGATATGGGGAGGTCTCATGGCCGACGCCCCATCCCTGGCGTGCACTACTTGTTGCAAGGCAGGCAGGCAGCAGTCCACCGGTGAAGTGGTGCGCGGCGCACTTTGTGCCGGACCTCCTCGGTTAGGCAAATGGACTGCATGGTGCATGGCCAGCGATGGTGCTCAGGTGACCACAGCAGCACCGAAGGTGAGCCTCCCCTCCTATCCCTAATTGCCTTCATCTATCTCCCTCACATCTCCCTTATGCCCACAGGTGCCACCATGGGCATCTCAATCTTGTCTCCCACCGCCGCTCTGGATCCTGATGTCGTTGTGCGTCAGATCTCCTCTACGGCATTCAGTTGAGATAGGGCGTCGCCGGCGTGCAGTTCGCTTGGTTCCCCTCGCTGTGGTACGGTGCGTCACCATCATTCTATTCCACTTTGGGACCTTCTTTTTCTTCAGATTTTGCTTGTCTGCAGTTCGCCTATGATCTTGGTGTGGTGCCGTGGATGTGCCAGCGGCCGCTCTCTGTGTGGTTGGCCACACTGTCCTTTGCAGATCACTGGAGGGAGAGAGGAGGTGCTCTACATGGCGTGTTGCAGTTCCTGGTGCCACTCCAGTGCAGCTTGGTTTGTGCACAAAAGTGGAGTTCTTTTTTGTTGTTGTAGTAGTTCCTCGTCATTGTAATTTGTGTGTGTTTGTACTATGGATTAAAAAGAGGATCACTGTAGTTCGTTCGCCCCGTCTCGTAGTCCAGAGATGTACAGATCGCAGCTCTCTTGAAAACATTCATTGAAGAAAACAACAACAAAAAATTGTTTAGGTGCAGCACACTTGTTTCATTGCCGCAGTGATCTTCTCTCTCCCAGTGGTTCACTATGTTGCCAAGTGCAAAAACAAATTGGAAAAGTTGATTTTTTTAATGCAGCTCACTTTGTTGTTGTGTAGTAGAAAGAAAATTGGAAAAAGAAAAATTGATGCAGTACACTCACCTCGTCCCTGCAGTACTAATGCTCGACATGAAGTGCACTCCACCTCATTTGGGAAATTTATGTCCCACAAAAAAGAAATGATGCAGTGCACTTGTCACTTGTCTGTCTGATGAAGTGCAGTTCTCAGTATAAAGAAGTGTGGTTTGCCAGCTCGTTTGGAAAAATTTACGTCCCACAAAAAAGAAATCATGTAGTGCACTTGTCTGTTTGATGAAGTGCAGGTTTTAGTCTAAAGAAGTGCGGTTTGAATACCTCGTTTGGGAAAATTTACGTCCCACAAAAAAAGAATCATGCAGTGCACTTATCCATCTGATGAAGTGCAAGTTTTGGTCTAAAGAAGTACGGTTTGCTACCTCGTTTGGGAAATTTACATAGCACAAAAAAGAAAACATGCAGTGCACTTGTCGGTCTGATGAAGTGCAGTTTTTTGGTCTGAAAGCATTGCGGTTTTCTGTCTGATGCAGTACATACGACGATTTTGGGTCATGAAAAAACAGAGTGTCCGCATTTTCGTTAAAAATCAAAATTGTTATTAAACCGTAAGGAATCAGAGAGAGTGTTCTACATGTAAAAGTTGCACCTCGTCGATATCTTTCCAACGGCGTATAATTCGAATCATTTCGACCAACGGTTTGCAAAAGTTTCACGAAAAACGGCCACTGCCTCCCGTCGTCAGCCGCACGATTTTTAAAATTAACTAAAAACCGTAAGGAATCTCAAAAATATTCCAACATATGAAAGTTGCGCCTTATCCGTAGCTTTCCAACGGCGTATCATACGCCTTGTTTCGACAAATAGTTCAAAAACTGGAGCTAAAACAGTACCGAAAATTGAAAAAAATTCAAAAAAAATGTAATTTCGCGATTTAGTAAATTTGAAACTGCTCTTAAACCGTAACGAATTAGAAAAATAATAGGTATGAAAAGGATGCGCCTCGACAATATATTTTGAACGGCGTATCATTTGCTTTATTCTGATGAGCGGTTTAGAACAAATCACAAAAATACGCTCGCTGCCAATCGTCATCCGCCGCACCGTTTTTGAAACTGCTCTTAAACCGCAAGGAATCTCGAAAAGTGTTCAACATGGCGAAGTTGCGCCTAATCCAGAGCTTTCCAACGGTATATTATACGCGTCATTCCGATAAGCGGTTAAAAAACTAGAGCGAAAACAGTACCAAAAACAACGCATGCCGTTTTTTTCAACATGAAGTTCACTCGCTTGAGTTGTGCAGCACACTTGGTTCAAACAATGACGTGCACTTGCATTGAGCGTGCAGTGCGGAAGTGTTATCAAAATAGTTATTCTGCTAATATTAGCAGAATAGACGGGCTATATATGTACTGATAACCGGAGCCGTCATCACGGTCGCCGGAGCCACCATCATGATCATGACCCTCCTCCATTGTTTGATCAACGGAGCCTGCTTCCTCTCCTTGCAGACCTTCTTGGACGTCATTGAGAAATGACGCGACTACATCACCTCCGTCACGGATTATGTCCCCCAATATCTCTTCTTAATCGAAGTCTCTTTGATGATCCATAGTTTCTGCAAATATTACAACATGGCAATTAATATACAAACAAGAGATGGATATATCGAAGTTATCGGGGAGGGGGTATATCGACAACGACGACATATACATAGAAAAAATGTTATCGGGGAGGGGGTATATATATCGACCCCCCTCTTATCGAAGTTATCAGAGAGGGGGTATATCGACCCCCTCTCTCTCATGATTGTCCGACGTTTGTGTAGTGTCAAAGGATTCAAACAAAACCATGTCTTCATCATTAGGCAAAAGTAACAGGCGCATGATGGTACGAAGCTCTTCTAAGTTATTTTGGAAGGGAATCTCGGATAGGATAATTCACTTTTTGGTACAAAGTACAGCAAGAGCCTTCCAAATATCGCTATTTGGAAGGCATGTGCTAAAATTTGTACCAAATGGCGGATTATCCTATCCGGGACTCCGTTCCAGAATAATATTGGAGGACTTTGTACCATCATGTCCCGGTTACTTCTGGCTAATGATGAAGCCATGGATTTCTTCAATACTTTGACACTAGGCAACCTCTCGACCCCTCGGCGATCCTCGACCCCTCGACGACCCTCGACCCTCGAACCCTTGGCAACCCTCGAACCCTCGGCCCCTCTACGACCCTCGAACCCTCGACCCTCGAACCCTCGAACCCTCAAATCCTCGAACCCTTGACCCTCAATCGGCCTCGACGACCCTCGACGCCTCTGTGACCCCTCAGCGATCCTCGACACCCCCATTCCCGATAAAAAGAAGAAGAAGAAGAAGAAGAAGAAGAAGAAATAGAGGAGAAGAAGAAGAAAAAATAGAAGAAAAAAAGAGGAGAAGAAGAAGAATAGAGGAGAAGAAGAAAAATAGAAATTTCTATTTTTCTTCTTCTCCTCTATTCCTTCTTCTTGTCCTCTTTTTTTCCTTCTTCTTCCTCTTCTTATATTTTCTCTCCTCTTCTTCCTCTCTTCTTCTTCTTCTTCTCTTCTTCTTCTCCTTCTTCCTCTTCTTATTTTCCTTTTCCTCTCCTCCCTTTTCTTCCTTCTTCTCTTTTCCATACATATAAAAAGTACATACATGTATACAAAAAATACATCTCAAAACTACATATATCTAGATAATACATACATATATGAACATCTAAAAATACATACATACATATATGAAAAATCATATATAAAAAACCGCAACGAGGCGGCGGCAGCGGGGGCAGGGGCGAAGCGGTGCTCATAGAGGGAGGCGTCGGGGCAGGGGGGCGCACGGCGGGGCCGAGGGTGCCGGCGGCGGGCAGGGGTGTGTCGGGGCGGGCAGGGCCGCGTCGAGGCAGAGGTCGGCGACGAGGATGACGCGCGGCGCTGTGGGGGCGAGGGCGGCGGCGGTGGCGAGGGCGCATCGGCGACGAGGACGGCGTCGAGGCGGCGAGTGCTACTTCTTCAGCTTGCGTTGGTTTTCCATGAAGAGGAAAGGGTGATGCAACAATAGTAGCGTAAGTATTTCCTAAGAAAGTTCATACTGACATAAGAAATAGTAATACTTCAAGCATACTAATCAAAGCAATCATGTCTTCTCAAAATAACATGGCTAAAGAAAGTTCATCCCTACAAAATCATATAGTTAGGCTATGCTTCATTTTCGTGACACAAAAATGTTCCCAAATTCTACACCCCCGATGACAAGCCAAGCAATTGTTTCGTACTTAAATAATCTCAAACTTTTTCAACTTTCACGCAATACATGAGCGTGAGCCATGGATATAGCACTATGGGTGGAATAGAATATGATGATGGGGATTGTGTGGAGAAGACAAAAAGGGAGAAAGTCTCACATTGACGAGGATAATCAACGGGCTATGGAGATGCCCATCATTTGATGTCAACATGAGGAGTAGGGATTGCCATGCAACGGATGCACTAGAGCTATAAATGTATGCAAGTTCAACAAAAGAAAACTAGTGGGTGTGCATCCAACTTGCTTGCTCACGAAGACCTAGGGCATTTTGAGGAAGCCCATCGTAGGAATATACAAGCCAAGTTCTATAATGAAAAATTCCCACTAGTATATGAAAGTGACAACATATGAGACTCGCTATATGAAGAACATGGTGCTACTTTGAAGCACAAGTGTGGAACAAGAGATAGTAATATTACCCCCTTTTTATTTTATTTTCTTCTTCTTCTTTTTTTCTTTTCTTTTTTTTGGGCCTTTCTTTTTTTCTTTTGGCCTTTCTTTTTTTTCTTTTTTTTCTTTGGCCTTTCTTTATTTTTTATTTTGGCCTGTCTTTTTTTTTCTTTTTGGGGACAATGCTCTAATAATGATGATCATCACACTTTTATTAATTTACAACACATGAATTACAACTCAAAACTAGAACAAGATATGACTCTATATGAATGCCTCCGGCGGTGTACCGGGATGGGCAATGAATCAAGAGTGACATGTATGAAAGATTATGCAAAGTGGCCATGCCACAAATACAATGTCAACTACATGATCATGCAATGACAATATGACAATAGTAATGCGCGTCATGATGATAAACGGAACGGTGGAAAGTTGCATGGCAATATATCTCGGAATGGCTATGGAAATGCCATAATAGGTAGGTATGGTGGCTGTTTTTAGGAAGATATAAGGAGGTTTATGTGTGATAGAGCGTATCATATCATGGGGTTTGGATGCACCGGTGAAGTTTGCACCAACTCTCAAGGTGAGAAAGGGCAATGCACGGTACAGAAGAGGCTAGCAATGGTGGATAGGTAAAAGTGCGTATAATCCATGGACTCAACATTAGTCAAAAGAACTCATATACTTATTGCAAAAATTTAGAAGTCATCAAAAACCAAGCACTACGCGCATGCTCCTAGAGGGATAGATTGGTAGGAAAAGACCATCGCTCGTCCCCGACCGCCACTCATAAGGATGCACAATCCAAGGACACTTCATGTTTCAAATTTGTTACACAACTTTAACCATACGTGCATGCTACGGGACTTGCTAACTTCAACACAAGCATTCTTTAAATTCATAATCACCCAACTAGCATGACTTTAATATCACTACCTCCATATCTCAAAACAATTATCAAGTATCAAATTGATCATAGCATCCAATTCACTTCATATGATAGTTTTTGTTATACCCAACTTGGATGCCTACCATTCTAGGACCAATTTTATAACCATAGCAAATACCGTGCTGTTCTAAGAGACTCTCAAAATAATATAAGTGAAGCATGAGAGACTAGCAATTTCTACAAAATTAAGCCACCGCCGTGCTCTAAAAGATATAAGTGAAGCACTAGAGCAAAACTATCTAGCTCAAAAGATATAAGTGAAGCACATAGAGTACTCTAATAAATTCGAATCAAGTGGGCTTCTCCCAAAATGTGTGTACAGCAAGGATGATTGTGGAAAACTAAAAAGCAAAAACTAATATCATACACGACGCTCCAAGCAAAACACATATCATGTGGCGAATAAAAATATAGCTCCAAGTAAAGTTACCAATGAACGAAGACGAAAGAGGGGATGCCTTCCGAGGGAATCCCCAAGCTTAGGCTTTTGGCTATTCTTGAATACCTTGGGGTGCCATGGGATCCCCAAGCTTAGGCTCTTGCCACTCCTTATTCCATAGTCCATCAAATCTTTACCCAAAACTTGAAAACTTCACAACACAAAACTCAACAAGAAATCTCATACGCTCCGTTAGTGAAAGAAAGCAAAACCACCACATAAGGTACTGTAATGAACTCATTATTTATTTATATTGGTGTTAAACCTACTGTATTTCAAGTTTTCTATGGTTCATACCAATTAATACTATCCATAGATGCATCAAAATAAGCAAACAACACACGAAAAACAGAATCTGTCAAAAACAGAACAGTCTGTAGCAATCTGTAACTAACGCAAACTTCTGAAACTCTAAAAATCCTACCAAAATAGGAAGTCCTGGGTAATTTGTCTATTGATCTATAGAAAAAAGAATCAACGCAAAAGCACGTTTCTATGATTTAACAAACCTAATTTCGTGCGCACAAGGTTTCTGTTTTTCAGCAGAATCAAATTAACTATTACCATAGGTTATCCTATAGGTTCTACTTGGCACAAACACTAATTAAAACATAAAAACACATCTAAACAGAAGGTAGATGCAAAATTTATTACTAAACAGAAACAAAAACAAAAAACACAAATAAAATTGGGTTGCCTCCCAACTAGCGCTATCGTTTAACGCCCCGAGCTAGGCATAAAAGCGAAGATAGATCTAAGTAGTGCCATCTTTGGCACTCAATTCCTCAATAGAGCACTTATAATCTATAGGTGTTTCTCCCTTTTTGGCAATGATTAAACCTTTAAGCAAAAATTCAAGAAATTCATTTGTAGCAAAAGGTTCCTTAATGATAGAGAGACAATTAGGATGAACACTTATTGATTTGACATCCGCGTCTCCCTTAATAGAAGATTCACCCTTATTTTTGGGAACATAAATAAATTTGGCAGTTTTGGTAGGGGGGTTTTGCAGTGTTTTTCATGGAAGAAAATGCCGACCCTAAGTTGGTAATTGTATCCTCAAGTTTACCAATTCTTGCAGAATCTAGAACTATTTTTGCATTAACTATAGGTTCTTTTTCTTTAAAAAAAATTCAAAGTAACTCCAACCCTAGATCCATATTGGGTAATGTGATTATGAATCTTTTTATACAAATTTTCAATCAACTCAACAGTGGCAACTTTATTTTCAATAATTTCAAGCCGTTGCATCACATGTTCCAAAGTTAAAATAGTTCCATTAACCAAAAGAGGTGGTGGGCCAAACAAATCTAACATAGCATTATAAGCATCAAACATATCACTACTCAAGAAATCCCCTCCGGTAACAGTATCAAGAACGCATCTATTCCAAGGAGTAACGCCTACATAAAAATTGCAAAGAAGTACGGAAGTAGAAAGCTTCCTAGTAGATTTATTTTGAGCATTGCAAAATCTATGCCAAGCATCTTTTAGATTTTCTCCCTCCCTTTGCTTAAAATTAAGAATTTCATGTTCGAGAGTGATAACAAGGATAGGAGGACTAGCCATTACGACAAGGTAAACGATCTAACACACGAGCAACCAGAAAAAGGCAAGCGAAAAAGAGAGAGGAGAAGATTGGGAAAGAGAGGGCAAATAAAATGGCAAGGGTGAACTGGGGGAGAGGAAAACGAGAGGCAAATGGCAAATAATGTAAACGCGAGGGAGATGAGTTTGTGATGGGTACTTGGTATGTCTGGACTTGAGCGAAGACCTCCCCGGCAACGGCGCCAGAAATCCTTCTTGCTACGTCTTGAACTTGCGTTGGTTTTCCTTGAAGAGGAAAGGGTGATGCAGCAATAGTAGCGTAAGTATTTCCCTCTGTTTTTGAGAACCAAGGTATCAATCCAGTAGGAGGCTCCTCAAAAGTCCCACACACCTACATAAAGAAACAAAGAACTCGCAACCAACGCAATAAAGGGGTTGTCAATCCCTTCACGGCCACTTGCGAAAGCGAGATCTGATAGAGATAGTATGATAAGATAAATATATTTTTGGTATTTTATAATATAGATTGGAAAAGTAAAGATGCAAATAAAAGTAGATTGAAAGCTTATATGATAAAAGATAGACCCGGGGGCCATAGGTTTCACTAGTGGCTTCTCTCAAGATAGCATAAGTATTACGATGGGTGAACAAATTACTGTCGAGCAATTGATAGAAAAGCGAATAATTATGAGATTATGTAGGTATGATCATGTATATAGGCATCACGTCCGCGACAAGTAGACCGACTCCTGCCTGCATCTACTACTATTACTCCACACATCGACCGCTATCCAGCATGCATCTAGAGTATTAAGTTCATAAGAACAGAGTAACGCATTAAGAAAGATGACATGATGTAGAGGGATAAACTCATGCAATATGATATAAACCCCATCTTTTTATCCTCGATGGCAACAATACAATACGTGCCTTGCAACCCCTATTGTCACTGGGTAAGGACACCTCAAGATTGAACCCAAAGCTAAGCACTTCTCCCATTGCAACAAAGATCAATCTAGTAGGCCAAACCAAACTGATAATTCTAAGAGACTTGCAAAGATAACTCAATCATACATAAAAGAATTCAGAGGAGATTCAAATATTTCTCATAGATAAACTTGATCATAAACCCACAATTCATCGGAACTCGACAAACACACCGCAAAAAGAGTTACATCGAATAGATCTCCACAAGAGAGGGGGAGAACATGGTATTGAGATCCAAAAAGAGAGAAGAAGCCATCTAGCTAATAACTATGGACCTGAAGGTCTATGGTAAACTACTCACAACTCATTGGAGCGGCTATGGTGCTGATGTAGAAGCCCTCCATGGTCGATTCCCCCTCCGGCGGAGCGCCGGCGAAGGTTCCAAGATGGGATCTCGCGGATACAGAAGGTTATGGTGGTGGAATTTTTTTTTCGTTAGCTCCTTGGATGTTTTTGGGGTACGTGGGTATATATAGGAGGAATAAGTAGGTCGGTGGCCGCCCGAGGGGCCCACGAGATAGGGGCACGCCTTGTAGGGGTGGGCGCACCCTCCACCCTCGTGGCCGCCTCGGCTGCTTCTTGGCTTGCACTCCAAGTCCTCTGGATCACGTTTGTTCCAAAAATCACGCTCCCGAAGGTTTCATTCCGTTTGGACTTCGTTTGATATTCCTTTTCTTCGAAATACTGAAATAGGCAAAAAAAACAGCAATACGGGTTGGGCCTCTGGTTAGTAGGTTAGTCCCAAAAATGATATAAATGTGTAAAGTAAAGCCCATAAACATCCAAAAGGGGTAATATAATAGCATGGAACAATAAAAAATTATAGATACGTTGGAGACGTATCAGCGAGGTCGGGGCAGCGGTGGCGCGGGGCGGCGACGGTGTCGGGGGTGATGGCGACGGCGCAGGGTGGCGCGCGACGACGGTGTCGGGGCGGTGAGACGGGCGTGGGCAACGACGGCGGCGGCGACGGGGCAGAGGGCGGCGTCGACGGCGGGAGAATGAGGAACTAAAACGAAAATTTCACAAGTCCTGCTTATATACACAGGCATTGGTCCCGGTTCGTGGCACAAATTGGGACGAAAGCCCCCCTTTAGTCCCGGTTGGTGCTGCCAACCGGGACCAAATGCCTCTTTTCAGCAGCCCAAAGGGCGGGAAGCAGAGGCCTTTGGCCCCGGTTGGTGGCACCAACCGGGACTAAGGTGGGCTTTCGTCCCGGTTTGTGCCGCCAACCAATACGAATGCGCCCTTTGGTACCGGTTAGTGCCACCAACCGGGACCAAAGGCCTCGTGCTGCCCGTGGACAAAATTTTAGTCCCACCTCGCTAGTTGAGAGGGGCGCGCAGTGGTTTATAAGCCCCACTGCCGCACCCCTCTCAAGCTTCTCTCTATTGTAGGCTTACGGGCCTAATTGTCACTATTATGCCTGATGGGCCTACTGGGCCTTCTGCGGGCCTGAATCCCGGCCCATGGTGGGGTTTCTATTCGTATTCAGGACGTAGTGGCCGAGTAGGTGGCATTTTTTTATTTTTCCCAGTTTTTTTTTCTGTTTTTTGCATTATTTATTTTCTTTTGTTTTTTGCTTTATTTTTTAGTTCCTTTTGCTTTTAGGTAATAAAAAATATAAACTTTCTGTTAGTGCCATTTGTTTTCCAATTTGAATAGTTTAAATTTGAATTTTTTGAAATTTGTGTGAATCACTAGTTTTTGAATAACTTTACTGTAAACATAGATTTTTGAGTGATTCTTTTTCCTGCTATTTAATATTACTGTGTTTATCATTATATTCAAAAATAGATTTTGTTATTTTGGTTTCTAACACAAAAATTCTTTATGATAATTCTTTTTGCTATTAAAGTTTCTAACAAAAAAATTCTTTATGAAAATTATTTTTGCCTTTAATGTTTTGAACAGAAAATACTTTGATCATAACAGAATATTTTAATTGATTATTTTTAGTTCATTCTTTTTGCTATTAGTTCATTCTTTTTGCTATTAGTTCATTATTTGAGCTAAATGACCCTTAAATTGAAAAGCACTACAAATGAACTCTGAAAAGGTTGAAAGTTGGCATGGTATCATCATTTCACCCACATAGCATGTGCTAAAAAGTTGAGAGGGTTACGACAAAAATTGGATACAAAATAGATAATCTCTTTGGAAGTATCAGGGTTTCGGATGAAAACTCATCTGTTACAAAGGGATTTCATTTGTTCAAATGTAACTGCAGTGATATTGTACATCAAAGGCATCATCATAATAGTTGTTGATAGAAAGTCTTCACTTTTTCTTTGCTTGTGTTCTTTGGTTATTGCGCCGTAACCATGCATAATCTTCATCGTTTAACATGATGCTTGGGTCAGCCTTGACTTTGAAGGGAAGAATTTCATGAAACTTTTCATAATCTTCAGACACGTCTGTCTTGCCCTCCAATCCCATGATGTCTCTTTTTCTTGAAAGAACTATGTGGCGCTTTGGCTCATTGTATGATGTATCAGCTTCCTTATATGTTCTTTTTTCTCGGTTTGGTAGACATGTCCTTCACATAGAAAATATGTGCCACTTCGTTGGCTTGGATGAATGGCTCTTCTTTGTACCCCAGATTGTTCAGATCCACTGATGTCACACCCAATATGCGATACTATCCTAAAGAGACTCGAAGGTCCCACCAAGGATAGAACCGCATATTGAAACGCTTTTGCAAGGTGGATATCATTACATCAACATTACATAATAGATGGGGATACATACAAGAGGCATACAATGCCACACGAATACAACAATACATCATACATAAGATCATCATCCGACTACGGATGAAACACAAACAGAAACTCAAACGACATCCACCCTGCTAGCCCAGGCTGCCGACCTGGAACCTATCCCCTGATCAAAGAAGAAGCAGAAGAAGAACTCCAAGACAAGCAAAACATCGCTCTCGCGTCATGATTATTGCACAACCTGTACCTGCAACTGTTATTGTAGTAAACTGTGAGCCACGGGGACTTAGCAATCCCATTACCATGGGTATCAAGACTAGCAAAGTTTAAAGGGTAAGGAAGGGGTAAAGTGGTGAGGTTGCAGCAGCGACTAAGCATATATGATGGCTAACATACGCAAATAAGAGCGAGAAGAGAAGCAAAGTAATGGTCGTGAAGCTAGCAATGATCAAGAAGTGATCCTGAACTCCTACTTACGTCAAACATGACCCAAAGACCGTGTTCACTTCCCGGACTCCGCCGAGAAGAGACCATCACCGCTACACACGCGGTTGATGCGTTTTAATTCGGATCTGGTGTCAAGTTATCTACAACCGGACATTAACAAATTCCCATATGCCTATAACCGCAGGCACGGCTTTCGAAAGATTATACCATGCAGGGGTGTCCCAACTTAGCCCATGATAAGCTCTCGCGATCAACGAAGGATATACCTTCTCCCAAGAAGACCCGATCAGACTCGGAATCCCGATTTACAAGACATTTCGACAATGGTAAAACAAGACCCGCAAAGCCACCCGATGCGCCGACAAATCCCGATAGGAGCTGCACATATCTCGTTCTCAGGGAAACACCGGATGAGACTAGCTACGAGTAAAACCAACCCTCAAGTTGCCCCGAGGTGGCCCCGCAGGCAGCTCAGTTCGGACCAACACTTAGACAAGCACTGGCCCGGGGGGGGCTAAAATAAGGATGACCCTCGGGTTGGCCGACCCAACGGAAGGGTATAGGTGGTGGTGAGGCAAATGGTAAAACCAAGGTTGGGCCTTGCTGGAAGAGTTTTATTCAAAGCGAACTGTCAAGGGGGTCCCATAAATCACCCAACTGCGTAAGGAACGCAAAATCCGGGAACATAACACTGGTATGACAGAAACTAGGGCGGCAAGAGTGGAACAAAACACTAGGCAAAAGGCCGAGTCTTCCACCCTTTACCAAGTATATAGATGCATTAATAATATAAGAGATATTGTGATATCCCAACATAATCCTGTCCACCATGGAGAAATCTTCAACTTCACCTGCAACTAGCAACGCTATAAGAGGGGCTGAGCAAAAGCGGTAACATAGCCAAACAACGGTTTGCATAGGAAAGGTGTCAAAGGTTAGAGGTTCATGGCAATATGGGAGGCTTGATAAACAGGTGATAGGTAGCGCAGCAAAGCGATAGAACGAAGCAACTAGCATAGCAATGATAGTAGTGAGATCTAGGGTAGCGGTCATCTTGCCTAAAATCCTGCTAGGAAGAAGAACGAGTCCATGAAGAAGACGAACGGGAGTAGTCGAACGAATCCTCACAATCGCAACATTATCGGAACTAAGAAGCAACATCGGAAAGAAATAAACAACATGGTAAACACACAAGCATAAACATGACATGATGCACAAACAAGTATGATGCATGTCCGGTTTAAAGAGGCATGGCATGACAAAGTGCAACAAACAACACTACAAATTAAGTGGAGCTCAATATGCAACGAGTTGCATATTGACGAAACACCACTAGCAATTATTTAGTTCTCTCTCGGTTAGGTACACAACAATATTAAATGTTGTTAAACATGGCAAGGGGTGAGACATAAGTAAACTAACTATTTAGGCAAGTTTAAATGAGGCCGGAACAACGAACAACAATTCCGGAAAATCCCCATATGCATATTTTAGATTTGGTACTGTTCTGTCCTAAACACAATTTTAATGTTGTTAAATAGGAAAATGAAGTGCAGCATGTTAAACTAGGAATTTTTCCACCCCATTTACATATAAAGTTTATTTAAAATGGAGCTACAGTTATTTAGTTATGAAATAAAGCATTTTAACATGGCATTTATACAAATTTAAACAAACAACATTTTAAACATTTTAACATGGGATGAAAGTGGCATATTATGAAACTAGATGAAATTCTAAGCACTTTACATATATAATTTGTTTTAACCCGATGCACGGTTGGTGATTTATTAAATGCATGAACAACAGGGGTCAATCTGCAAAACTGCATTTTACTGGATAATAGAGAAAAATCGCAGCGCAAGAAAAAAAACTACGCGGGCCGAAACAAGCTGGCCCAACAGGAGGAAAAACAGAGGAGGGGCGCTGGGGTGTGGCCACACCCATGGGCCTTGGCCCGATTGGAGGGGAGGCTGCTGCAGGAGGGGCGCGCTGGGCCTGGATGCGGGCTGTGGCCTAAGCGACAGCTGCAGAGGCCTTTGCGGGCGTGACGCTGGTCAACAGGCAGCGGTCGAGCTATTGATGCTCGATGCAGGGAAGCTGCGGGTGGCGCCTGGAGGTAGCAGGGGAGCGGCGGCGGCAAACTTGACGGGGAGATGGCCTCCGGCGACAGGTGGATGGCGGGGACGTGAGGATCCGGCCCAGCGTGGACGGATCTGGCAGTCTCTGGTGTTGAACGTAGCAGGCCAGCGGCGGGAGCTGCAAGGCCATGGCAGGGAATTAAATTCAGAGAAGTGGTAGGGAGGGAGGAAAGAGATAGGAGAAGGAGGGGGGCGGACAGAGGGAGGCGGACCTGATGGAGCTCGTGCTCCGGCGAGCTACTGTTTGTTGCCTACCAGATGGAGACGGGGCTTGGCGCAGAAGACGCGGACGACGAGGAGGAGACAGGGCCTCGGATGCTCGCGAGCGAGGGGAAAGCGAGCTCCGGCTCGAACCAGACGAAGGACTTGGCAAAACGGGTGTGGAAGAAAGAGCTCAGGCTCCTACTTGCTGCTCGGGGGTCGCAGGACGACGGAGGCGGCGCCATGGAGCTTGGGCGAGCTCCTGCTCGTTCCTGTACAGAGAGAGGTAGAGGACTGAGAGAGAGAAAGGGAAGAAGAAGGAGAGAAGTGGAGCGGAACAAAGAGACGAGGCACGGCCTGGCCGTGGTCTTGCGGGCAACGGGCGCGGATGAAGGCAGCTGCGGCGGCTGGACGCGTCCAGGGGACAGGGAGGAGGTGGTTGGATGGATCGGTGGACTGGTAGGCGGAGGCTGCGAGTGGAGGGGGAGAGGATTTGGATCAGGTGCGGGCTTGGATCCCGAGGGAGAGGAGTGGCGGCGGGAGGATGGGGATGGGACAGCCGGCCTAGGTTTTAGGGTTAGACTATATATATACATAAGAAAGAGAGGGGAGTTTGGATCATCCGATTAAAATCGGACGGTCAAGAATAAAATACTTCAGGAGTCCAAACAAATGAACGAAGATATTTTAGGGATGTTTGGGGTTGATCCGGGCCCATCGGTAACGACAGCTCGGGCCGGGTTCGGGGAAGTTTCGGACACGCACGCAAGGGGGGTTTGGTCATCACGGTCAAGAGGGAAGCAAAAACCCGATTGGTTTGGAACGGTCAGCGCGAGCAAGGCGATCCGAGGGAAGGTGATGAAGGCAAAGGGAGAAACGGCAACGATGAACGAATGCAAGTTTTAAGAAAATGATGTCGATGCAATGCGAATGATGACATGAGACGAGAAGCATGACATGAACAAAAAGCAAAACAAAAGACAAAACCCAACCACGGAGAAAATAACATATCACATAGCCGGAAATGGCAAGAGTCGGAGTTATGAATATGGAAAGTTGCATCCGGGGCGTTACAACACTCCACCACTACGAGAGGATCTCGTCCCGAGATCTAGGATGGCACCGAAGAGAAAACAGAAGAGGAAGAGAAGAGGTAAAACTAAATTGCTTCTTCAAAAAATGAGTGAAACCATGAACCTTGAGAGGTTGAGCAAAATGAAAGATAGAAAACAACGAAGATAAACACAACTGAGAGTACTGCGGTAGAAAATAGAAACAAGGAACACCATGTGAACCTTGGGGGTTGAAAGACATAAGAAAAGGGTTGCAATGGACAAGAAGTACATGCAAGCACTCCGGTTGAAACGAGATGTACAAGGAATGACAAATATCAATTAAGACATCACTCCGGTTGGAATTGGGATGAATAGAATATGAACTTGAGAAGACGAGATGATACTTGATGAAATCAACAACACACTACCTCCGGAACTATTGAAAGAATGGCATAATGGGTAAGAAGGATTTCAGACAACACTCCTGTTGAAAAGAGAGGCAAAACTTGATAAGATGAAAAGAACTTGAAGAGATGACACCGCACTCCGGTTAAATGGATAAGCACGAAAAGAACATGATCCTCAATTCGAGAAGATGAGAGAAAAGAGCAACATCACAATGTCTCCGGGAGAAAGAATAGAAGATAGATCATTGGAATAACAGAATGGAGTAGAAAATGCCAACTTCTGCCACAAATGAGCTTGGAAAGCATCCTTGCAAAGAAGAATTGAACGGAGTTGTTGCAAAATCAACAACGAAAAGCACAAGCTTGTTGTGGGCTTATGGAAAACATCTCAACACTTGAGGTGAAATTCTGCCACTAATGAAAAACAATAGCTTGCTTGAGATCAACGAAGAGATGAAAAACCTCTTTCACCGAGAAGGATATGGAGAAAGCTTGGATCATTGATAAGCACCACAAATAGCAACATTCCTTAGGGAAGGCTTTAGGTGAAATCTATACCAAGATAACTCCAAGGAAGAAAATGATGGGTTTAAAATATCTCATTCTTGACAACTTCAATCACGAAGGGAAGTTGTCAAGAGTGACATAACACCACCTCAAAAGATAAGGTAGGAAGAATTGCACTTCGGATGCAAGATGAAGAATGCTTGAACTCCTCAAAACAAAACATGTGTTGAGCACCATGTTTACTTTTGAGTATAGCTTGGCGGATCATAACTTCAAGAGAAATCTTGAAGAACAATTGAAGAATGAAAAGAATCCTTCATGAACCATCATGTAGAGCCTCCATGAAGAACTCCGGTAATAAGAGGATGATGAAAAGAAAAAGAAGTTGGAAACACAAGGTGAAGCTTGCAATGATTTAGATGGAGCTTCGCGATGAGATAATGCGGAAAACCTGGAACTCCGGAAAAGAAAAGATGAAGCATCTCGAACCGAGAAATGTGACATGGTGAACAACTCTAGAGAGAAGAAACTAGATCACTTGGATGAAACAATAATAAGAAATACGGTATGCGTATCCTTCACCAATTTGAATTGATGACAAGCAATGGATTTGGCATACTACGTATTCTCGTAGAAAGGATTAAGATAGATATAGCGCAAACTTGAGAAGGTCTTGATGGAAACACCGGTAGGATTGGAAACAACGAACAAATTGATATGATAACGAAGGAAGTGAAATCTTGAACGAACCACCGTAAGAATTGAAAATGAAAGTAGCAAAGGCACAATTCACCGGAAAGAATTGGAAAACGAATGAAGATACTTGAGGGGATTTAGCTACCTGAGAACGAAGAGATCATGAACTGATTAGAGGATATTATAACGATTCACCGGTAAGATTTGGAGAATGATAGCTACATGCTGAGAATGAATAATTATGACATGATGTCCTTCGGAAGAAAGAAATGGAAACAACTCATGAAATGCTCCGGATGGGTGAAAAGAATTCCCACAATCGAAAACAGTTATGAGAGGATGGCATCAAACTTGAACTATGCATCTTGGGAAGAACGGGTAAGGATTTAAGAGGAACTCTTCTTCGGTCTTCAAAACCCGAGAATGACAAGGAGAAACACCACCCAATTGTTTAGACACTCCGGAACAAAGAAGAATAGAAATGTTGAACCAACGATGAAAATGATTTGAAAGCGATCTTGGAGAAGGAATATGAGTGATGAGAATTCATTCTTACGTCAAACTTGGAAAAGAATTTGGGAATGGCTCGAGGAAAATTAGACGAGTCAGGTAAGATCCTGGGAAAAGACCTGTGGGTTAGGGCCCACTAAAAGAAAAACACCGGTTGAATTAAATGGCTTGAATGGAAACACGAATCTTCCGAGATATCTTCAACACTCCGGATATGAACTGGGAGAGGCGGATAAATAAGAGAGCCTTGGATAAGAAATTCACATGGGAAGATATGTGAAACGAAAGGAAGAGATATGATCAACACCGAAACTTGAAATTAATCCACCGGAGAAGAAAAGAGACGAAGAATAATGAACTTGAAGCTTCATTAGTATCTTCGTGAGAATCACCGGATAGGAACATTGATTGAAAAGAGTGAACTGACTTCACATGAATAAATGGATACTTGATTAAGAAATCTGAGTCCTTGAAGAAAAAGGGTGGGAGGGTGGGGAAAAACAAAGACAACTTGGGATGAACGAAACAAACACCGTTGAGAAAACTTAGAATTGATCTTGCGGATGGGGAGAATGATGGGATCATCTCGAAGAGAAGCGCACCGGTTGGAAAAGAGTTGACATGACAACCTCAATGATCAAGAAGGATTAGCACTCCCATAGAAATATGAGAACACCATTTAGGAAAGGTATGGATTCAACATTTGACTTCGAAGCAACTCGAATACCACAAATAAAACAAAAACAAAGGATTTGTCTTGCAGAATAAGCCGGAACAAATACATATGATAGAGATTTACCCAATCCCATATCATGCATCTGTCGGAAAGATATTCTAAGAGCTACTTGAATTCCCACCTATAAACTCCCGAAACTTTCTGGTTATGCAATCTGGTGTTGGGGATACAGCGGAAGCAATATATCTCACCCAAACTAACAATACCTACATCCAGTTGTATCCATCCGTCAACACATAACCAAGAAAACTCCGGAAATCGTGTACCTCAACCTTCGAAAAGCATCTGTTATACGAGTTATGGCCATACTCCCGAACTCCCCAGTACTGGGTGACGTCGAGGTTATCTCACCAACAACTGCATAAAAGAGATTGTTGATGTCAGCAAAACTCAGGTATTCCAGAACTGCAACGATAAAATTGTGACGACAACACCTCGGAGCTCAACTCCTCGGGTCAATGCCACATAATAGATAGGAGGCACCAAGAACAATGTTCTCGTCACAAAACCATCGGAACGATTCCAAGATACCCGCGTGATCCTAAAAATTTTTTAGTGAAATTTGAGGAGAGGAAAGTCAAAACATCTACGTCAGGAAACCTCACCAGAGCGACGAAGGGACTGAGGAGTAAAAAGAATCCTACTCTCCGATATATATAATCCTAAGACTCAAAAATAGTTTTCTTCTAGACTCAACAACGGCCAACAATCAAGGGGGCTCCTATGGTCGGTCGAGGCTCTGATTACCAACTTGTCACGCCCAATATGCGATACTATCCTAAAGAGACTCGAAGGTCCCACCAAGGATAGAACCGCATATTGAAACACTTTTGCAAGGTGGATATCATTACATCAACATTACATAATAGATGGGGATACATACAAGAGGCATACAATGCCACACGAATACAACAATACATCATACATAAGATCATCATCCGACTACGGATGAAACACAAACAGAAACTCAAACGACATCCACCCTGCTAGCCCAGGCTGCCGACCTGGAACCTATCCCCTGATCGAAGAAGAAGCAGAAGAACTCCAAGACAAGCAAAACATCGCTCTCGCGTCATGATTATCGCACAACCTGTACCTGCAACTGTTGTTGTAGTAATCTGTGAGCCACGAGGACTCAGCAATCCCATTACCATGGGTATCAAGACTAGCAAAGCTTAAAGGGTAAGGAAGGGGTAAAGTGGTGAGGTTGCAGCAGCGACTAAGCATATATGATGGCTAACATACGCAAATAAGAGCGAGAAGAGAAGCAAAGGAACGGTCGTGAACCTAGCAATGATCAAGAAGTGATCATGAACTCCTACTTACGTCAAACATAACCCAAAGACTGTGTTCACTTCCCGGACTCCGCCGAGAAGAGACCATCACGGCTACACACGCGGTTGATGCGTTTTAATTCGGATCTGGTGTCAAGTTATCTACAACCGGACATTAACAAATTCCCATCTGCCTATAACCACAGGCACGGCTTTCGAAAGATTATACCCTGCAGGGGTGTCCCAACTTAGCCCATGATAAGCTCTCGCGATCAACGAAGGATATACCTTCTCCCAGGAAGACCCGATCAGACTCGGAATCCCGGTTTACAAGATATTTCGACAATGGTAAAACAAGACCAGCAAAGCCGCCCGATGCGCCGAAAAATCCCGATAGGAGCTACACATATCTCGTTCTCAGGGCAACACCGGATGAGACTAGCTACGAGTAAAACCAACCCTCAAGTTTCCCCGAGGTGGCCCGCAGGCAGCTCAGTTCGGACCAACACTTAGACAAGCACTGGCCCGGGGGGGGGGGCTAAAATAAAGATGACCCTCGGTGTCGTGGATTTGTCACGGCAGATGTCCTAGTGAAAGGACTTAGTCGTGGAGCCATTGCCACGGGTTTACTTGAAGGGGTTAAAGCGGACACAAAGACACGAGGGTTTTATACTAGTTCGGCCCCTTCGATGAAGGTAAAGCCTACGTCTAGTTGTGATGGAATTGATATGGTCTCGATGGCTAGGGAGCAAACAAGCTTCGCCCAGGCTCGAGTTGTCGTTGTCTGTCCTGAACCGCCGCCGGGTCGTCCCCTTATATACACGGGTGACGCCCGACAGTCCATAGAGTCCCAACCGGTTCATACTCGTATCCCGGTTGGTATCTCTCTATTCCTAACTTATAATACAAGTTATACATCAGGTCGGTTTACGGCTACAGATTCTAAACCGACTATAGGCCTTGGGCCTTCATCTGCTTATACCACTAATGAAGTTAACCCGGCCCAAGTAGGCCGGTTTACGCCTAGTGGTAATATCCCCAACATTAGGCCCCAGATTGATTTGAACTGGTTCATGTCAATCCTTCACAAAATCTTGTGTCTTGGACATCTTCTGGTAATTGGTAAACCGCCATGTTGTCATCATTTCTGGTTGTTGTAAACCGGCATGACGTCATCATGAAATTTGTCATTTATAACGCCCTCTTTTAACGGCAGCTCCTGGATCCGCGCGCTTGACCTAACTCTGTTGCCTTATAAATAAGACCGAATGGTCATCTCCTTTCTTTTCCCCTCATCTCTTCTTCTTCGTCTTCCTCGCGTCGCCAGCCTTGGAGCTCCGCCGCCACCGTCGACCTCTGCTTCGTCTTGGGCCGCTGCATCAACCTGAGCGCACCAGAGCACTGCGGTATCGTTCCGCATCTTCTCCGTTCCCAGTAAGCTTTCTCCTCTTCTTGACCTAGATCTGTTCTTAGGGTTCCATGTTCGTGCTGTGTTCGTCACTTGCTCATACTTGTATTCCGACTCTTGGATGAATCTGTAAACTCCCGCTGTGTTCAGTAGTAATCTTTAAGCATCCGCCTGTTATTTCTTATCTAAGCCCATAGATCTCACGCACATACCCGCTCAATGGTTCACTTCCGTTCCGCCTTACTCTTCGGAATATTTTCTGTTTTTGTGAGCTCGCTGTAGATCCGTGGCTGTAATAAGATCTTGTGAAACCTGTTTCTGTATACCTAGTTGTCCATAGCTTCAATTTCTTCCGATGCTTAGGTCAGGCGGTTTAACTTATCATAGAAAAAAGTTACTAAACCGGTGTATACCATTAGTCCCCTGGTTGAACCGCCAGAATCCACATGATGCCGCATTGTGGAAGACCGGTTTATCGTAGTTTAGATCAACACCTTCTTTTACCCAGCGTGTTCTTGAACCGGATCATCTATTTCTTGTAGATCTCGCCATGGCCAAACAAGTGTATGAGTGCAATTGGGTTCCTTCTCGCGTCACGGAATCACAGTTGGACGATCTAGTCTTGATCGGCGCTTTAGACAGTAAAGATACGATCCACTGGAGGGTTCCTGGAAATGAATGTCCACCTACCCCCCAGGAAGGAGAGGTTGTGGTCTTCGCAGATCACTTGGCCCGGGGCTTCAAACCGCCCGGCTCTAAATTTTACCGGGATGTGTTAGCCAATTTTCAGCTCCGTCCACAGGATATTGGCCCCAACTCTGTTACCAATCTATGCCACTTTCAAGTGCTCTCTGAGGTATACTTTCAAGAGGAGCCTTCAGTCGAATTGTTTAGAGACCTCTTTCATTTAAACCGTCGCACTGAATTCACCGATGGCCCCAACACTGAATTGGGCGGTATGGCCATTCAGAAGAGGAAGGAAATCACTTATCCCCACGTCAAACTCCATACTCACCCCAAGGAGTGGAATGCAACTTGGTTTTATTGCAAGGATACCTCCCCTGACAATGAAAATCCCTTGCCTGGTTTCCGTCCGGAACGGCTCAGCAACACGCACCCTTTTCCACAAAGACTAAGCGCCAAGGAAAGAATTAAATACGCTCCGCAACTGTCCAAGCTCCGAGCTTTTATGGCCAACGGCTTAACGGGAATAGATCTTGCACGCTGTTGGATATCATGGAGCATACTGCCTCTGAGCCGGCGCTCCAATTTGATGTGCAAGTATACTGATAGTGTCGATGACCCACTCCGACACACTAAAATCCAACTCCCCGATGACGAAGTCACAGAATCTGTGAAAAAGATGCTGAATGAACCGGAGCACCTCTGTGCTCAAACCGGTCTGCCTCCTTACTGCACCACCAACAAACCGCCAGCGGTAATATTTTAATTGCTCTATTGTTGAACCGGTTACTGCTTTATATGTTTGACATTTAATTACTGCTGATCCAGGGCGATAATCCGTTTTGGAGCAAGAAACTTCCTCAAGACAAAACGGAGAAAGCAGGGCGGCCAATCCGTCCCAAGACCAAGGTTATTAAGAAGCCAGCTCATAAGAGAAAAACCACCGCTTCATCTGATCCAGCTATTGATGATGATGTGGGTAACCCGGACCTTGAGGTAGAACTTGACTCGCTTGGCTTATTTTTTACACGCCTTATTGATGATGATGCTTGTCAGGATGACGCTGAAGCCAGCAATGCGGAATTCGTTGAGGTAACTATTCTCTCTTCCGATTCAGAAATCTTGCCTTTGCCAAAACTTCGACAGGCAAACCGGAAAGTTAAATTTTCTCATCCTCTTGCTTATTTGGATCCTAAATTTCATATGAAGATTCAGCAACATGAAGTTCGCCGCACAACCCGGCACAGTGGCCAGGTAGTTACCTCCACCGGTTTACCAAACAGTCCGGTTCGAAAACGCCGCTCCGAGGTCTCTGACCTTTTTGTTGATTTACATCCTAAAGCGGGTTTCTTCCGTCAACCTCTTAACCCATCCGACTCCAATTATCAGGTTACTTCTCATTCATCTTCTGGTGAATCGTCGGCCACTCAGCTGCCACCGTTAAAAACGGTTCTTGGGTAAGCTAAGCTGAACATATGCTTCCAGTACACTGTGTAATGGCTTATGCTTTTCCTTGACTCTTTGGTTTTCTTTCAGGGCCAAACCTAAACCGAGCAAGAAAGCCCGCCTGGATAAAGCGGCCGAAGAGGATGTAGCCCAAGAACATGACAAAACGCCAGATCTTGAGGCATTTGCTCCTGAGGATATTCCCAATGATCCTCCTTTACAAGACGATGCTATTCCCGAAGAGAGGCCTATTAATACTTCAGTCTCTGCTGACCCGCCTGTCAGCTCCGTCCGGATTGAGAAATCCCACAGTCCTGTTGACAAACCGATCACACTAACACAAACCGGCGAGTCCAAAGATGATGATGTTGTGATTACCGGTGTAGGCCGCTTTGAACCCGGGAATCCTGTCACCTTAACCAAGCATACCATAAAAGAGGATTTTTCCGCTCTGAATAAAGAAAAATGGGATGTTGAACTGGAGACATATGCTGCTCTGAGCGCCCAAGATCTTCATTCCGGCTATCTAAACCGGCTTTATACTAGCCGTGACTGTGAAGCTGGTCTGGTAAAAATGATGAGGGATAAATTTGAGGTAACTTACTTCTTTACTGCCTGCCTTTGCACCAATCCTCCTAGCCCCCAAGGGTCGGTTTGTAGCCTTCGTCAAACCGGGACTTGAATATGATCCTCAACACTTTTGAAATCCATTAATATAGCCCCCAAGGGCCGGTTTAACTTAGCAGAATTAGACCGGGGCTCGGACAGAAAAACTATCCTTAGAACATAATTTGATCAAATAGCCATTAGCCCCCAAGTGCCAAGTTGAATACCTGTATTGAGCTTGGGACTTCGCAATCTAATAACTTGATGAAAATTGAAGGTGCATTAGCCCCCAAGTATCAGGCGTATAACTTTGTTTATGTGGTTGATACTTCAATTTCTTTGGACCGTTTGTTGAAAGCTAAATGCTGTCTGTATGCAGGCTGAGGTGAGAATCAAGGAGGACCGGATTGCCGATTTGCAGGAGGCCTTGAAAACCCAACAGGCTGAAACAGACAAGGCAAAGGAAGAACTAACCAGCGCCTTGAGCACCGCTGAACAGCTGAAGAAGGGCTTCAAGAAAGAGCGGGCTGATTGGGCCACTGAGAAGGCCGCTTTAACCAAAAGAGCGGAAAATGCTGAAGCTGCCCTTAAACCGGTGGTGGATGAACTTACGGCCGTAAAGCAGCAAATACACTCCATGACCGCTGCAATCTTTGGTAAGCTCCTTTTAACTTCTGTGATAATTTGAACCTGCTGTAATGTAAATCCGGTGTGAGACCGTCCCTGTATTGTTGTAGGCACACGCATTGGGCACTTAGGAAATGATGTGCGGAAGAAACTGAAGGCTGCCTACACCTTAGTGGAACAATTATATACCGGAGCCCAGCGGATCATCACCACAGCCTCTCATAACAACCCGGCACCTTCTTTAATCCAGGACACTCTTAACAGGTTGTCGATGCTTCCGGCCCGGATGGAGGAGCTGAAGAAATCTGCTGCTCGAACCGGAGCTATTAACGCTTTGATCCGGGCAAAGGCATGGGTGCCAGATTTCGACCCTGTGGAAGCATCTCAAGGCTATCCCAGCCTGAAGGAAGATGGCTCTGAATTTAACGAAGAGGATTTAAGGGCAATAAACCGTGCAGTGCGCCCTCTGGCTTGTCAGCTAGCTGAAGAGGCAGACTTGACGCATTATCAAGCACAATACAATGACCAGAACAAGCGAGTGCCTGCCCCAACTCTTGAAGCGGAGAATCTGATCCCTCCAATCCGTAAGCACACTTACGCTCCTGATATTGAACCGTCTTCCCTAATCCATGAAGAGGCTGTTTTCCAAGCTTTAATGGGAATCGACTGGACCACTGTTGATTTCCAGCCAATGGGTAGAGACGAGGAAGCTGAAGTGGCGGATGATGAGGAGCAGGCTTGAACCGGAAGCCGGTTTGGATAGCTGTCTTTGGCATCTTTCCAAAAGAACAACGATCTTATTTGGGCACCGTGCTGCCTTGTAATAGAATAGTTAATACTTCTGCCTTGAATATGCCTTCGCGCATAAGTACTGAAGCTTTTGTTCGAAAAACTTCAATTCATATTTCCTGCCATGTCTGGGCATGAAGCTGGCTTAGCCAAGCTTGAAGCGGAGGTTTTATAAACCATTACCGTCAATAAGGGGGGAGAAAACAGCTCCCGTAAAAGAAAAGGTAAACCGGGCATACTTCTCCGGATTAAAGGGGAATCAAATCCATCGGCTGAACCGGAAAAAGGGTGTTTGCTGACATAAAAGAAATCCAACAAAAACAAAGAACAAACAAACCATGAAAATAACATGGAAGCAAAGGCAATGATAAAAACCATTTGCAAAAAATATGCTATACTGAGCTGATCAGATGGTGTTACCATGGTCGGACAGGACCAAGCCCCCAATAGGAGTGACAATGATTCAAGTCAGCCAGGTCCCCAAATGATTCGTGGCATATATGCCAGATCAAGAGGCGTGGCAATGGTTCGGGTTCGACCAAGCCCCCAAGTGATTTTGTGGCCTTAGGCCGATCAAGAGGCGTGACTGGTTCAGACGTGACCATGTCCCCAAGTGATCTGGTGGCTGTCGCCTATCAAAAGGTGTCGCGTTGGTTCGGACACGACCAAGGCCCCAAGTGATATATAAAAAGCAAATGTCAAGGGGAAAACCGGAGGCCGCTTTAAAAACAGAACCACTCCAGGTAACCACGCATGATAAGAAAGACAGAGACCCCGCTTTAGCTGAGGCTCCGGTTTTATTATATCAAAGATAATATATACACTGTCATGATATGTACATAGATAGAGCCGATGGCTCAAGTGTAGTAAGGCCGAAGATGAGCTATATTCCACGGCCTGTTGGTCTCCTCCTCTGATGTACGTGAGTCTTTATGCTCTCGAATATCAATCAGATAGTACGACCCGTTGTGCAAATTCTTGCTGACCACGAAAGGTCCCTCCCAAGGTGGGGATAACTTGTGCATATCCGTCTGATCTTGGATGAGTCGAAGCACCAAATCTCCTTCTTGAAAAGTTCTGGTTCTAACCCGGCGACTGTGATAGCGACGAAGATCTTGCTGGTAAATCGCCGAACGGGCAGCCGCTATATCACGCTCCTCGTCCAATAGGTCCAAAGCGTCTTGCCGTGCTGTCTCATTGTCCGCTTCAACATAAGCTGCCACACGAGGCGAATCGTGCCGGATATCACTAGGGAGAACTGCCTCTGCTCCATAGACCATGAAAAATGGTGTGTATCCTGTGGACCGGTTTGGCGTAGTATTGATACTCCATAACACAGATGGTAGCTCTTCAACCCAACATCCTGGTGTTCTTTGCAATGGGACCATAAGCCGGGGTTTGATGCCTCGCAAGATTTCCTGATTAGCTCGTTCTGCCTGTCCATTGGACTGGGGGTGTGCCACTGACGACACGTCAAGTCGGATGTGCTCACGTTCACAGAACTCCTTCATAGCGCCCTTGGATAAATTGGTACCATTGTCAGTAATGATACTGTGTGGAAAACCAAACCGGAAAATCACCTTTTTGATGAACTGCACCGCTGTTGCTGCATCACACTTGCTGACAGGCTCCGCTTCAACCCACTTGGTAAATTTGTCAACTGCCACCAAAAGGTGGGTTTTCTTATCCTTGGATCTTTTAAAAGGTCCGACCATATCCAGCCCCCAAGTTGCAAACGGCCACGTTATTGGGATCATCCTCAATTCTTGAGCCGGCACATGAGCACGCCTTGAAAATTTCTGACATCCATCACACCGTTTAACCAAGTCCTCCGCGTCAGCATGCGCTGTCAACCAGTAGAACCCGTGACGAAACGCCTTTGCTACCAGAGACTTTGAACCGGCGTGATGTCCACAATCCCCTTCATGGATTTCTCTTAATATTTCACAGCCTTCCTCAGGAGAAACACAACGTTGAAACGCCCCTGATACACTGCAATGATGCAATTCACCATTAACAATCGTCATAGACTTGGATCGCCGGACTATCTGCCTGGCTAGAATCTCATCCTCTGGTAACTCCCCCCGGTTCATGTACGTAAGATAAGGAACCGTCCAATCCGGAATAGCATGCAGTGCTGCCACCAATTGAGCCTCTGGATCAGGAATAGCCAAATCCGCTTCACCTGGGAGCTGGACTGACGGGTTGTGCAACACGTCCAGAAAGACATTAGGCGGGACCGGTTTGCGCTGAGAACCCAACCGGCTTAAAGCGTCCGCCGCTTCATTCTTCCGACGGTCCACATGATCCACTTGATAACCCTTGAAACAACCCGCAATATTATCCACCTCCCGACGATATGCAGCCATGAGCGGGTCCTTAGAATCCCAAGTGCCAGACACCTGTTGAGCCACGAGGTCCGAGTCACCGAAGCACTTAACCCGGCTTAAGTTCATCTCTTTAGCCATCCGGAGACCATGGAGCAAGGCTTCGTACTCAGCTGCATTATTAGTACAAGGGAACATTAAGCGGAGAACATAACAAAACTTATCACCTCGTGGGGAAGTTAATACGACTCCAGCCCCCGAGCCTTCCAGTTGCCTGGATCCATCAAAATGAATAGTCCAATATGTGTGATCCGGCTTCTCCTCTGGTGCTTGTAACTCCGTCCAATCATTGATGAAATCAACAAGTGCTTGAGACTTCACCGCCGTCCGAGGTACATACTTCAGTCCGTGTGGCCCAAGCTCTATAGCCCACTTGGCAATCCGGCCAGTCGCCTCCCGGTTCTGTATGATGTCACCCAAGGGAGCTGAACTGACCACTGTGATGGGGTGCCCTTGAAAATACTGCTTCAACTTCCGACTGGCCATGAAAACACCATAGACCAGCTTCTGCCAATGCGGATACCTTTGCTTGGATTCAATAAGCACTTCGCTGATATAATAAACCGGCCGCTGAACCGGATACTCCTTGCCTGCCTCCTTGCGTTCCACCACAATAGCCACGCTAACTGCCCGAGCATTGGCTGCTACGTATAATAATAGTGGCTCCTTGTCGACCGGAGCTGCAAGGACAGGCGGATTGGCTAACTGCCGCTTCAAGTCCTCAAATGCTTCATCAGCAGTCGGACTCCAAATGAAATGGTCTGTCTTCCTCAGCATTTGGTACAAAGGAATGGCCTTTTCTCCGAGGCGGCTGATAAACCGGCTTAGTGCGGCGATTCGGCCCGCCAAGCGCTGAACATCATTGATGCACTTCGGTTTAGCCAGGGAGGTGATAGCTGTAATCTTCTCCGGATTAGCCTCAATTCCTCTATTAGACACCAGGAAACCTAGTAACTTGCCTGCCGGAACACCAAAGACACACTTGGCCGGATTAAGCATCATCTTGTAAACCCGCAAGTTGTCAAAGGTTTCCTTCAAGTCATCCACCAGCGTCTCCTTCTGCCTTGATTTTACTACAATATCATCCACATAGGCGTGCACATTGCGGCCGATCTGTTTATGCAGGCAATTCTGTACACACCGTTGATAGGTGGCTTGGGCACTCTTGAGTCCGAAGGGCATAGATACATAGCAGAAGGCTCCAAAGGGAGTAATAAACGCTGTTTTCTCCTGGTCCTTAACCGCCATTTTGATCTGATGATATCCAGAGTATGCATCCAAAAAACTCAAACGCTCACAACCCGCCGTGGCATCAATGATCTGGTCAATGCGGGGGAGGGCAAAAGGATCCGCTGGACAGGCCCTGTTAAGATCTGTGTAATCCACACACATACGCCAAGTGCCATTTTTCTTAAGAACCAGCACCGGATTAGCAAGCCACTCTGGATGGAACACCTCAATGATAAAGCCAGCTGCCAAAAGCCTGGCCACTTCCTCTCCAATGGCCTTTCGCCTTTCTTCGTTAAACCGGCGGAGGAATTGCTTCACCGGTTTATACCTAGGATCCACATTAAGAGTGTGCTCAGCGAGTTCCCTCGGTACACCTGGCATGTCGGATGGTTTCCATGCGAAGATGTCCCGATTCTCACGGATGAACTCGATGAGCGCGCTTTCCTATTTGGGATCCAAATTGGCACTGACAGTGAACTGCTTGGACGAATCGCCGGGCACGAAGTCAACAAGCTTGGTCTCAGCTGCCGATTTGAACTTCAGATCCGAATCATGCTCTGTAGTTGGCTTCTTCAAAGGAGTCATATCCGCTGGATCAACATTGTCCTTATAGTACTTCAACTCCTCCGTGGCACAGACCGACTCTGCATAAGCCGCATCACCTTCCTCACATTCCAAAGCGACCCTACGGCTCCCATGAACCGTTATTGTCCCCTTGTAACCCGGCATCTTGAGCTGCAAGTAGATATAACAAGGCCGCGCCATGAACTTGGCGTAAGCCGGCCGGCCAAACAAGGCATGATATGGGCTCTGGATCTTCACCACCTCAAATGTTAGTTTTTCCGACCGGGAGTCGTGCTCGTCCCCAAAAGCCACGTCCAGGGCTATCTTACCAACAGGATATGCAGATTTGCCAGGCACCACACCATGGAACACCGTATTAGACGGTCTGAGATCTTTGTCTGTTAAACCCATGCGACGGAATGTCTCATAGTATAGTATGTTAATACTGCTTCCTCCATCCATGAGTACCTTGGTGAATTTATAACCCCCCACCTGAGGGTCTACCACTAATGCTAGCTGGCCCGGATTATCAACCCGGGGCGGGTGATCCTCTCTGCTCCACACGATAGGCTGTTCCGACCAGCGCAAGTAACGTGGTAAGGCCGGTTCAGCAGAATTCACCGCTCGCTTGTGGAGTTTTCGGTCGCGTTTATCCAAGCTAGTTGTGAAAACATGATATTGCCCATTGTTCAACTGTTTTGGCTGGCTCTGATAACCCGACTGCTGCTGCTGCTGCTGGCCGTTCTGATTATTCTGGTGATTGTGACCGCCCTGATTGCGACCTGAACCGGAAGCTCCATCGTGATCCGGCCCACGAAAACCGGATCCTGAACCGCCACCTGACCCGTGATCATACCGGAAGGCATTAGAGTTTTTAAACTCCTGCATGATATAACAATCCTTCCAAAGATGGTTAGCCGGCGCCTCCTTCGTCCCGTGCTTCGGGCAAGGCTGATTCATCAAATAACTCAAGCGGCTTGCGTTAGGATTGGGAGCCCCATTACGATTTGCCGCTTTACCTCTGCGCCGCTGCCCCCTGTCCTGTGCATTAGTGTTGGCCACAAAGTCCATGCTGCCATCCGCCTTGCGCTTGCCTCCGTTTCCATGACCCGCCGGTTTATACTGCTGCTGTTTGGAGTTGCTATTCTTCCTTCCCTTCCCTGCTTCATCATCATCAGTCTCGGGATCCTTGGTACTGTCCGAATCAGCATACTTCACTAGAGCGGCCATGAGGGTTCCCATGTCATTACAGAACCGCTTCATGCGTCCCAATTTCAATTTTAAAGGCTCAAACCGGCAGTTGCCTTCCAGGGTTAAGATCGCAGAGTCAGCATTAATCCTGTCGGACGAGTGCAAAATTTCCGAAACGCGGCGCACCCAATGGGTCGTTGATTCTCCTTCCCCCTGGACACAAGCCGCCAGGTCTACTATGGATTTGGGCTGCTTACACGTATCCTTGAAATTCTGGATAAACCGGGCCCGCAACTGGGCCCATGAGCCGACAGAATTGGGCGGTAGGCTCTTCAACCAGGTACGCGCCGTGCCTTCAAGCATCATGGTGAAGTATTTTGCACATGCGGTCTCATCCACGTCTAACATCTCCATGGCCATCTCATAACTCTCTATCCACGCTTCAGGGGATAAATCAGCGGTGTAATTCGGCACCTTGCGTGGACCCTTGAAATCTTTGGGCAGGCGCACATTGCGTAAAGCGGGGATTAAACAAGGCACTCCCAAAGCGGATGCGACTCCTGGTCCGGCGAAGGTGGTAGGGCGAACCGGTGTAAGTTGATCCGCATCATCCTGCGCTGCTAACTCGGCTTCCCTCCGTGCCCGGGCCCGGTCCACCACATCCTGAGCATCGCGAACACCGCCTGCCGGGCTATTGCCATGGGCTGCTTCACGGCCTCGCGCATTGCTCGATATGGCCGGTTCATCCATGCGCCTGCTATAGCTCCGGCTTGGACGGGGCGTAGAGTGAATCCGATCACGGCTGTACGAGTATGCTTCCTGCTGAATCAGCGCGGTCCGGAGAAGCTCCTTAACCCGGCGCGTCTCTATCGCTTGCGGAGAGTCCCCTTCGACTGGGATAGCCTCTAATCGCGCGGCGGCCGCAACAAGGTTGTCCATAGGATTAGAATAATGACCTGGGGGCGTCTGGACCGGCGGAAGAATCACAATGTTCTGCTGAGGAGGTTCCATCAGGCGAGGTTGGACCGTCCCCCCTGGTCCTGGTGCCTCAATCCGGTTTGTCTCCAGGTGCCGCGGCGGATTACTGGGTCCAGCTCCTGGAGTGTGAAAGAGATTCCGGGGATCAAACCCTAACGGCAGGCGTGACCTGTGCTTCCGCTTTAAGACCTCCTGTGATGCGTTCTGGTCAAGCATGAGCTTATAAGCCTGGGCGTCCAAAGCGGCCCGCTCTGCGGCCATCCTGTCTTTTTCTGCGGCCAGATCCGCTTTGGCTTGCACGATCTGCTCTCTCACCTTTGCAATTTCTGTATTATGGGCCTCCTGATCCGCCGGATTGTCCTCTGCCATGAGCGCGGCTAGTGTATCAAATAGATCAGATAGAACTTGAACCGGCGGGCGCACAAGGCCTCCTGCCCCTGCTGATCCGGAGAGCATTGCTGCGGCGGTCGAAGAGTGATTCGCCGCCTGTGTGCCGGCCATGAATATTCCAACCCGGTTGACCTGGCCTGGGGGGTCCGGAATACTGTCGCCATCGGAACAGCCCCTAACCTGGTCGTCTTGTAACTGGTATAGTGATTCGGTCTCTCCGGTCGAGGACTCGTCGCCGGAATAGACGACGGCCTCGCTACCGTGTTCTGACTCGTCCTCACGCCCTCCTCCGTGGATGACTCCAACGAAGGCACGCTTCACGGCCGGTTTAGCCTGGGTAGATCTCGCACGCTGAGCCGTCTCGACGAGGTCGATGCAGATGTCCGGCTCAGGCCCCGGCTCACCGATCTTTCCGATGAAAACGTGTATGCCACCAAAGGGGACCCGGTACCCGTATTCAATCGAATCGGCCTCAGGACCCCATCCTGCGTCGTCGATGTAGATCTTGCCACGACGACTCTTGGTCATCTGGCCCACAGCATAGCCTTCGAGTCCTTTGAGCTTGCCCTCCAAGATCGTCAAACCATCGTGCGATAGCCCCACGGTGGGCGCCAACTGTCGTGGATTTGTCACGGCAGATGTCCTAGTGAAAGGACTTAGTCATGGAGCCATCGCCACGGGTTTACTTGAAGGGGTTAAAGTGGACACAAAGACACGAGGGTTTTATACTAGTTCGGCCCCTTCGATGAAGGTAAAGCCTACGTCTAGTTGTGATGGAATTGATATGGTCTCGATGGCTAGGGAGCAAACAAGCTTCGCCCAGGCTCGAGTTGTCGTTGTCTGTCCTGAACCGCCGCCGGGTCGTCCCCTTATATACACGGGTGACGCCCGACGGTCCATAGAGTCCCAACCGGTTCATACTCGTATCCCGGTTGGTATCTCTCTATTCCTAACTTATAATACAAGTTATACATCAGGTCGGTTTACGGCTACAGATTCTAAACCGACTATAGGCCTTGGGCCTTCATCTGCTTATACCACTAATGAAGTTAACCCGGCCCAAGTAGGCCGGTTTACGCCTAGTGGTAATATCCCCAACACTCGGGTTGGCCGACCCAATGGAAGGGTATAGGTGGTGGTGAGGCAAATGGTAAAACCAAGGTTGGGCCTTGCTGGAAGAGTTTTATTCAAAGCGAACTGTCAAGGGGGTCCCATAAATCACCCAACCGCGTAAGGAACGCAAAATCCGGGAACATAACACCGGTATGACAGAAACTAGGGCGGCAAGAGTGGAACAAAACACCAGGCAAAAGGCCGAGTCTTCCACCCTTTACCAAGTATATAGATGCATTAATAATATAAGAGATATTGTGATATCCCAACATAATCCTGTCCACCATGGAGAAATCTTCAACTTCACCTGCAACTAGCAACGCTATAAGAGGGGATGAGCAAAAGCGGTAACATAGCCAAAAAACGGTTTGCATAGGAAAGGTGTCAAAGGTTAGAGGTTCATGGCAATATGGGAGGCTTGATAAACAGGTGATAGGTAGCGCAGCAAAGCGATAGAACGAAGCAACTAGCATAGCAATGATAGTAGTGAGATCCAGGGTAGCGGTCATCTTGCCTGAAATCCCGCTAGGAAGAAGAACGAGTCCATGAAGAAGACGAACAGGAGTAGTCGAACGAATCCTCACAATCGCAACATTAACGGAACTAAGAAGCAACACCGGAAAGAAATAAACAACATGGTAAACACACAAGCATAAACATGGCATGATGCACAAACAAGTATGATGCATGTCCGGTTTAAAGAGGCATGGCATGGCAAAGTGCAACAAACAACACTACAAATTAAGTGGAGCTCAATATGCAACGAGTTGCATATTGATGAAACACCACAAGCAATTATTTAGTTCTCTCTCGATTAGGTACACAACAATATTAAATGTTGTTAAACATGGCAAGAGGTGAGGCATAAGTAAACTAACTAAAAATTTTCCTACGGTTTCACCAAGATCCATCTATGAGTTCATCTAAGCAACGAGTTATAGGAGAGAGATGCATCTACATACCACTTGTAGATCGCGTGCGGAAGCGTTCAAGGGAACGGGGATGATGGAGTCGTACTCGCCGTGATCCAATCACCGATGACCAAGTGCCGAACGGACAGCACCTCCGCGTTCAACACACGTACGGAGAGGATGACGTCTCCTCCTTCTTGATCCAGCAAGGGGGAACGATAGGTTGAGGAAGAAGGCTCCAGCAGCAGCACGACGGCGTGGTGATGGTGGAGAGGCAGTACTCCGACAGGGCTTTGCCAAGCACTTAATAGAGGAGGAGAGGTGTTGGGGAGGGGAGGGGCTGCACCTTAGATGTCTTGTGCAGCCCTCCCCTCGCCCCTCTATTTATAGGGGAAGGGGGAAGGGGGCCGACCCCCTCTAGATGAGATCTAGAGGGGGGGCGGCGGCCAAGGGAGGGGGCTTGTCCCCCAAGCAAGGGGGGCGCCCCCACTAGGGATTCCCCCCCAACCCTAGGCGCATGGGCCCAAGGGGGGGCGCGCCCAGCCCTCCAGGGGCTGGTTCCCTGCCCCCTACGGCCCATGAGGCCCTCCGAGAGGGGTCGCCCCTCCCGATGGACCCCCGGAACCCCTCCGGTGGCCCCGGTACAATACAGATATGCCCCCGAAACTTTCCGGTGACCGTATGACAACTTCCCATATATAAATCTTCACCTCCAGACCATTCCGGAACTCCTCATGACGTCCGGGATCTCATCCGGGACTCCGAACAACATTCGGTAATCACATACAAGTCTTCCTAATAACCCTAGCGTCACCGAACCTTAAGTGTGTAGACCCTACGGGTTCGGGAGACATGCAGACATGACCGAGACGGCCCTCCGGTCAATAACCAACAGCGGGATCTGGATACCCATGTTGTCTCCCACATGCTCCTTGATGATCTCATCGGATGAACCACGATGTCGAGGATTCAATCAACCCCGTATACAATTCCCTTTGTCAAAGCGGTACGTTACTTGCCCGAGACTCGATCGTCGGTATCCCAATACCTCGTTCAGTCTCGTTACCGACAAGTCACTTTACTCGTACCGTAATGCATGATCCCGTGACCAAACACTTGTCACTTTGAGCTCATTATGATGATGCATTACCGAGTGGGCCCAGAGATACCTCTCCGTTATACGGAGTGACAAATCCCAGTCTCGGTCCGTGTCAACCCAACAGACACTTTCGGAGATACCTGTAGTGCACCTTTATAGTCACCCAGTTACATTGTGACGTTTGATACACCCAAAGCACTCCTACGGTATCCGGTAGTTACACGATCTCATGGTCTAAGGAAACGATACTTGACATTGGAAAAGCTCTAGCAAAACGAACTACACGATCTTGTGCTATGCTTAGGATTGGGTCTTGTCCATCACATCATTCTCCTAATGATGTGATCCCGTTGTCAACGACATCTAATGTCCATAGTCAGGAAACCATGACTATTTGTTGACCAACGAGCTAGTCAACTAGAGGCTTACTAGGGACGTATTGTGGTCTATGTATTCACACGTGTATTACGATTTCCGGATAATACAATTATAGCATTAATAAAGGACAACTATCATGAACAAAGAAATATAATAATAATCCTTTTATTATTGCCTCTAGGGCATATTTCCAACAGTCTCCCACTTGCACTAGAGTCAATAATCTAGTTACATTGTGATGAATCGAACACCCATAGAGTTCTGGTGTTGATCATGTTTTGCTCGCGGAAGAGGTTTAGTCAACGGATCTGCGACATTCAGATCCGTATGTACTTTGCAAATATCTATGTCTCCATCTTGAACATTTTCACGGATGGAGTTGAAACGACGCTTGATGTGCCTGGTCTTCTTGTGAAACCTGGGCTCCTTGGCAAGGGCAATAGCTCCAGTGTTGTCACAGAAGAGTTTGATCGGCCCCGACGCATTGGGTATGACTCCTAGGTCGGTGATGAACTCCTTCACCCAAATTGCTTCATGCGCTGCCTCCGAGGCTGCCATGTACTCCGCTTCACATGTAGATCCCGCCACGACGCTCTGCTTGCAGCTGCACCAGCTTACTGCCCCACCATTCAACATATACACATATCCGGTTTGTGACTTAGAGTCATCCAGATCTGTGTCGAAGCTAGCGTCGACGTAACCCTTTACGACGAGCTCTTCGTCACCTCCATAAACGAGAAACATGTCCTTTGTCCTTTTCAGGTACTTCAGGATATTCTTGACCGTTGTCCAGTGTTCCTTGCCGGGATTACTTTGGTACCTTCCTACCAAACTTACGGCAAGGTTTACATCAGGTCTGGTACACAGCATGGCATACATAATAGATCCTATGGCTGAGGCATAGGGGATGACACTCATCTCTTCTTTATCTTTTGCCGTGGTCGGGCATTGAGCCGAGCTCAATCTCACACCTTGCAATACAGGCAAGAACCCTTTCTTGGACTGATCCATTTTGAACTTCTTCAAAATCTTATCAAGGTATGTGCTTTGTGAAAGACCTATGAGGCGTCTCGATCTATCCCTATAGATCTTGATGCCTAATATGTAAGCAGCTTCTCCAAGGTCCTTCATTGAAAAACACTTATTCAAGTAGGCCTTAATGTTGTCCAAGAATTCTATATCATTTCCCATCAAAAGTATGTCATCTACATATAATATGAGAAATGCTACAGAGCTCCCACTCACTTTCTTGTAAACGCAGGCTTCTCCATAAGTCTGCATAAACCCAAACGCTTTGATCATCTCATCAAAGCGAATGTTCCAACTCCGAGATGCTTGCACCAGCCCATAAATGGATCGCTGGAGCTTGCATACTTTGTTAGCATTCTTAGGATCGACAAAACCTTCCGGCTGCATCATATACAGCTCTTCCTTAAGATAACCGTTAAGGAATGCCGTTTTGACGTCCATCTGCCATATCTCATAATCATAGTATGCGGCAATTGCTAACATGATTCGGACGGACTTAAGCTTCGCTACGGGAGAGAAAGTCTCATCGTAGTCAACCCTTGAACTTGCCGATAACCCTTAGCGACAAGTCGAGCTTTATAGATGGTGACATTACCATCCGCGTCCGTCTTCTTCTTAAAGATCCATTTGTTTTCTATCGCTCGCCGATCATCGGGCAAGTCAGTCAAAGTCCATACTTTGTTTTCATACATGGATTCTATCTCGGATTGCATGGCTTCTAGCCATTTGTTGGAATCTGGGCCCACCATCGCTTCTTCATAGTTCGAAGGTTCACCGTTGTCTAACAACATGATTTCCAGGACAGGGTTGCCATACCACTCTGGTGTGGAACGTGTCCTCGTGGACCTACGAAGTTCAGTAGCAACTTGATCCGAAGTACCTTGATCATCATCATTAATTTCCTCTCCAGTTGGTGTAGGCACCACAGGAACATTTTCCTGAGCTGCACTACTTTCCGGTTCAAGAGGTAGTACTTCATCGAGTTCTACTTTCCTCCCACTTACTCCTTTCGAGAGAAACTCTTTTTCCAGAAAGGATCCGTTCTTGGCAACAAAGATCTTGCCTTCGGATCTAAGGTAGAAGGTATACCCAATGGTTTCCTTGGGGTATCCTATGAAGACGCATTTTTCCGACTTGGGTTCGAGCTTTTCAGGTTGAAGTTTCTTGACATAAGCATCGCATCCCCAAACTTTTAGGAACGACAACTTAGGTTTCTTCCCAAACCATAATTCATACGGTGTTGTCTCAACGGATTTAGACGGTGCCCTATTTAAAGTGAATGTAGCTGTCTCTAGAGCGTATCCCCAAAATGATAGCGGTAAATCGGTAAGAGACATCATAGATTGCACCATATCCAATAGAGTGCGATTACGACATTAGGACACACCGTTACGCTGAGGTGTTCCAGGCGGCGTGAGTTGTGAAACAATTCCACATTTCCTTAAGTGTGTACCAAATCCGTGACTTAAATATTCTCCTCCACGATCTGATCATAAGAATTTTATCATTCGGTCATGTTGATTCTCTACTTCATTCTAAAATTCCTTGAACTTTTCAAAGGTCTCAGACTTGTGTTTCATCAAGTAGACATACCCATATCTACTTAAGTCATCAGTGAGAGTGAGAACATAACGATATCCTCCGCGAGCCTCAACGCTCATTGGACCACACACATCAGTATGTATGATTTCCAATAAGTTGGTTGCTCGCTCCATAGTTTCGGAGAACGGAGTCTTGGTCATTTTGCCCATGAGGCATGGTTCGCATGTGTCAAATGATTCATAATCGAGAGACTCTAAAAGTCCATCAACATGGAGCTTCTTCATGCGCTTGACACCAATGTGACCAAGGCGGCAGTGCCACAAGTATGTGGGACTATCGTTATCAACTTTACATCTTTTGGTATTCACACTATGAATATGTGTAACATTACGTTCGAGATTCATTAAGAATAAACCATTGACCATCGGGGCATGACCATAAAACATATCTCTCATATAAATAGAACAACCATTATTCTCGGATTTAAATGAGTAGCCATCTCGTATTAAACGAGATCCAGATACAATGTTCATGCTCAAACTTGGCACTAAATAACAATTATTAAGGTTTAAAACTAATCCCGTAGGTAAATGTAGAGGTAGCGTGCCGACGGCGATCACATCGACCTTGGAACCATTCCCGACGCGCATCGTCACCTCGTCCTTCGCCAGTATCCGCTTATTCCGCAGCTCCTGCTGTGAGTTACAAATATGAGCAACGGCACCGGTATCAAATACCCAGGAGTTACTACGAGTACTGGTAAGGTACACATCAATTACATGTATATCACATATACCTTTAGTGTTGCCTGCCTTCTTGTCCGCTAAGTATTTGGGGCAGTTCCGCTTCCAGTGACCCTTCCCTTTGCAATAAAAGCACTCAGTCTCAGGCTTGGGTCCATTCTTTGACTTCTTCCCGGCAACTGGCTTACCGGGCGCGGCAACATCTTTGCCGTTCTTCTTGAAGTTCTTCTTACCCTTGCCCTTCTTGAACTTAGTGGTCTTATTGACCATCAACACTTGATGTTCTTTCTTGATTTCAACCTCTGCTGACTTCAGCATTGAAAATACTTCAGGAATGGTCTTTACCATCCCCTGCATATTGTAGTTCATCACAAAGCTCTTTTAGCTCGGTGGGAGCGATTGAAGGATTCTGTCAATGACCGCCTCGTCCGGGAGGTTGATCTCCAGCTGGGACAGGTGGCTGTGTAACCCAGACATTTTGAGTATGTGCTCACTGACAGAACTGTTTTCCTCCATCTTAAAACTATAGAACTTGTCGGAGACTTCATATCTCTCGACCCGGGCATGAGCTTGAAAAACCATTTTCAGCTCCTCGAACATCTCATATGCTCCGTGTTGCTCAAAACGTTTTTGGAGCCCCGGTTCTAAGCTGTAAAGCATGCCGCACTGAACGAGGGAGTAATCATCAGCACGTAACTGCCAAGCATTCATAATGTCTTGGTTCTCTGGGATGGGTGCTTCACCTAGCGGTCCTTCTAGGACATATGCTTTCTTGGCTGCTATGAGGATAATCCTTAGGTTCCGGACCCAGTCCGAATAGTTGCTGCCATCATCTTTCAACTTGGTTTTCTCTAGGAACGCGTTGAAGTTCATGTTGACATGAGCGTTGGCCATTTGATCTACAAGACATGTTTTGCAAAGATTTTAGACTAAGTTCATGATAATTAAGTTCATCTAATCAAATTATTTAATGAACTCCCACTCAGATTTGACATCCCTCTAGTCATCTAAGTGTTACATGATCCGAGTCGACTAGGCCATGTCCGATCGTCACGTGAGACGTACTAGTCATCATCGGTAAACATCTCCATGTTGATCGTATCTTCCATACGACTCATGTTCGACCTTTCGGTCTCTTGTGTTCCGAGGCCATGTCTGTACATGCTAGGCTCGTCAAGTTAACCCTAAGTGTTTATGCATGTGTAAAACTGTCTTACACCCGTTGTATGTGAACGTAAGGATCTATCACACCCGATCATCACGTGGTGCTTCGAAATGACGAACTTTAGCAATGGTGCACAGTTAGGGGGAACACTTTCTTGAAATTATTATAAGGGATCATCTTATTTACTACCGCCGTTCTAAGTAAACAAGATGCATAAAACATAATAAACATCACATGCAATTATATAAAGTAGTGACATGATATGGCCAATATCATATAGCTCCTTCGATCTCCATCTTCGGGGCTCCATGATCATCTTCGTCACCGGCATGACACCATGATCTCCATCATCATGATCTCCATCATCGTGCCTCCATGAAGTTGCTCGCCAACTATTACTTCTACTACTATAGCTAATGGTTTAGCAATAAAGTAAAGTAATTACATGGCGTTGAATCATTGACACACAGGTCATACAATAATTAAGACAACTCCTATGGCTCCTGCCGGTTGTCATACTCATCGACATGCAAGTCGTGATTCCTATTACAAGAACATGATCTCATACATCACAATATATCATTCGTCATTCATCACAACTTCTGGCCATATCACATCACATGACAATTGCTGCAAAAACAAGTTAGACGTCCTCTAATTGTTGTTGCATCTTTTACGTGGCTGCAATTGGGTTCTAGCAAGAACGTTTCCTTACCTACGAATAACCACAACGTGATTTTATCAACTTCTATTTACCCTTCATAAGGACCCTTTTCATCGAATCCGCTCCAACTAAAGTGGGAGAGACAGACACCCGCTAGCCACCTTATGCAACTAGTGCATGTCAGTCGGTGGAACCTGTCTCACGTAAGCGTACGTGTAAGGTCGGTCCGGGCCGCTTCATCCCACAATACCGCTGAAGCAAAATAAGACTAGTAGTGGCAAGCAAGTTGACAAGATCTACGCCCACAACAAAATTGTGTTCTACTCGTGCAATAGAGAACTACGCATAGACCTAGCTCATGATGCCACTGTTGGGGAATGTTGCAGAAAATTAAAAAATTTCCTACGGTTTCAGCAAGATCCATCTATGAGTTCATCTAAGCAACGAGTGATAGGAGAGAGATGCATCTACATACCACTTGTAGATTGCGTGCGGAAGCGTTCCAGGGAACGGAGATGATGGAGTCGTACTCGCCGTGATCCAAATCACTGATGACCAAGTGCCGAACGGACAGCACCTCCGCGTTCAACACACATACGGAGCGGATGACGTCTCCTCCTTCTTGATCCAGCAAGGGGGAAGGAGAGGTTGAGTAAGAAGGCTCCAGCAGCAGCACCACAGCATGGTGATGGTGGAGAGGCAGTACTCCGACAGGGCTTCGCCAATCACTTAACGGAGGAGGAGAGGTGTTGGGGAGGGGAGGGGCTGCACCTTGGATGTCTTGTGCAGCCCTCCCCTCGCCCCTCTATTTATAGGGGAAGGGGGAAGGGGGCCGGCCCTCTCTAGATGAGATCTAGAGGGGGGGCGTCGGCCAAGGGAGGGGGCTTGCCCCCCAAGCAAGGGGGGCGCCCCCACTAGGGTTTCCCCCCCAACCCTAGGTGCATGGGCCCAAGGGGGGGCGCCCAGCCCTCCAGGGGCTGGTTCCCTGCCCCCTACGACCCATGAGGCCCTCCGAGAGGGGTGGCCCCTCCCGGTGGACCCCCGGAACCCCTCCGGTGGCCCCGGTACAATACCGATATGCCCCCGAAACTTTCCGGTGACCGTATGACAACTTCCCATATATAAATCTTCACCTCCGGACCATTCCGGAACTCCTCGTGACATCCGGGATCTCATCCGGGACTCCGAACAACATTCGGTAATCACATACAAGTCTTCCTAATAACCCTAGCGTCACCGAACCTTAAGTGTGTAGACCCTACGGGTTCGGGAGACATGCAGACATGACCGAGACGGCTCTCCGGTCAATAACCAACAGCGGGATCTGGATACCCATGTTGGCTCCCACATGCTCCTCGATGATCTCATCGGATGAACCACGATGTCGAGGATTCAATCAACCCCGTATACAATTCCCTTTGTCAAAACGGTACGTTACTTGCCCGAGACTCGATCATCGGTATCCCAATACCTCGTTCAGTCTCGTTACCGGCAAGTCACTTTACTCGTACTGTAATGCATGATCCCGTGACCAAACACTTGGTCACTTTGAGCTCGTTATGATGATGCATTACCGAGTGGGCCCAGAGATACCTCTCCGTCATACGGAGTGACAAATCCCAGTCTCGATCCGTGTCAACCCAACAGAAACTTTTGGAGATACCTGTAGTGCACGTTTTTAGTCACCCAGTTACGTTGTGACGTTTGATACACCCAAAGCACTCCTATGGTATCCGGGAGTTACACGATCTCATGGTCTAAGGAAACGATACTTGACATTGGAAAAGCTCTAGCAAAACGAACTACACGATCTTGTGCTATGCTTAGGATTGGGTCTTGTCCATCACATCATTCTCCTAATGATGTGATCCCATTGTCAACGACATCTAATGTCCATAGTCAGGAAACCATGACTATCTGTTGACCAACGAGCTAGTCAACTAGAGGCTTACTAGGGACGTATTGTAGTCTATGTATTCACACGTGTATTATGATTTCCGGATAATACAATTATAGCATGAATAAAAGACAACTATCATGAACAAAGAAATATAATAATAATCCTTTTATTATTGCCTCTAGGGCATATTTCCAACATGGCAGTCCTGGATTTGCCCCGTGTTCCGAAGCCGCACGCGACCAAGGTGCCACTAAGTGTGCAGAGCGTCCTGACGGACTTCACAGACGTGTTTGCCGACCCCAAGGGCTTCCCTCCACATCGTCGCTATGATCATGCCATCACCCTGGTGGACAACACGTGCCCCTCCAACTGGCGACCATACCGCTACCCGCCCTTGTAGAAAGACGAGATTGAGCGTCAGGTCCAGGAGATGCTCCAGTCCGGCATCATCGAGCACATCATGAGTCCCTTCGCCACGCTCGTGCTGCTCGTCAATAAGAAGGACGACACCTGGCGTTTTTGTGTTGATTATCGATAGCTCAACGACGCCACGGCCAAGAAAAAATTTCTCCTGCCCATCATGGACGAATTGCTCGATGAGTTGGCCAGAGCAGCCTTCTTTTCTAAGCTGGACCTCCGCGCTGGTTATCACCAGATATGCATGTGCGCGGGCAATGAGGAGAAGACGGTGTTCAAGACGCACGATGGCCACTTTCACTTCAAGGTCATGCCGTTCTGGCTGACGAACGGCAACCTTCCAGTGCCTGATGAATGCAATCTTCGCCAAGTACGTGCGTAAGTTTGTGAACATATTTCTTGATGACATCTTAATCTTCAATGAGACATTGGAGGATCACCTGGAGCACCTTCGCCTCGTCCTCGCCCTGCTCCGAGATCACCAGCTGTACGCCAAGGAGTCCAAGTGCTCTTTCGCCCAGGACAACATCTCCTACCTCGGCCATATCATTTCCAAGGAGGGCTT
>NC_057807.1:87322619-87323322 GCF_018294505.1 Triticum aestivum
GCCACGGACCCCGAGAAGATGCAAGCTATGGTGGCATGACCTACCCCAAGCACAGCGACAGAGCTTTGCGGCTTCCTCGGTCTCACCGGCTACTACCGCAAGTTCATCGCACACTACGGCATCATCGCCTAGCCGCTCACTAGCTTGCTGACCAAGAAGGGCTTCGAGTGGACGGGGAGGGCTCAGGTGGCGTTCGATCTCCTCAAGCGCGCAATGGTGACTGCGCCCTTGCTCGTGCTCCCAGACTTCGCGCGCCCGTTTGCGATTGAGACGGACGCGTGCGACACCGGCATCGGCGCAGTGCTGGCTCAGGAAGGGCACCCAGTGGCGTTCTTCAGCAAAGCCCTAGGCGTGTGCAATCAGAGGCTGTCGGCATATGAGAAGGAGTTCATCGCCGTCATGATGGCCGTCGAGAAGTGGCACGCATACTTGCAGTAGGGCCCGTTCACCATCATCACGGATCACAAAAGCCTATGCAACCTCTAGGACCAGCAGCTCGCCACCGACCTGCAGCGCAAGGCAATGGCCAAGCTGGTGGGGCTCCAATTGAAGTTCTGCTACCATCGTGACAGCAAAAATGGAGCTACTGACGCTCTGTCTCGCGTTGGCGCGACTCTAAACCTCGACACGCTCTCCATCTGCCAGCCCGCATGGGTTCAGGAAGTGGCAAGCTCCTATGCCACGGACGTTGAAGCACAAGATC
>NC_057807.1:87323578-87327522 GCF_018294505.1 Triticum aestivum
CCTGGCGCGTCTCGCGATCCACAGTCCCGACAACGACGGGTACGAGCTCTACAAGGGGCTCATCCACAAGCAGGAGCGCTTGTGGATCGGCAAGAACACGACATTGCACACCAAGATCATCAGCGCTCTGCACGACAACGCGGTCGATGGTCACTCCAGCGCCACGGCCACCTACCAGCGCATCAAGAAACTTTTTGTTTGGGAAGGCTTGAAGACCGACGTCACCGACTATGTGCGGCAGTGCCCAGTCTGCCAGCATGCCAAGCACGAGCAATCCAAGCCGGCGGGCATGCTCGCACGCTTACCAGTTTCGACAGCTTCCTAGCGCGACCTCACCATGGATTTTGTGGAAGGCTTGCCATCGTCGGAGGGCTTTGATTCGATAATGGTGGTCATGGACAGACTAACCAAATCAGCGCACTTCATTCCGCTTCGCCACCCATTCAAATCCCCTCAGGTGGCCAAGGCATTCTGGGATCAGGTCGTCAAGCTGCACGGCATCCCGAGCTCCATCGTCTCCGACCGCGATCGCGTCTTCACCAGCACTCTCTGGCGCGAACTCTTCGCCAGCGCGGGCACCAAGTTGCTCTTCTCCATGGCGTATCACCGCCAGATGGATGGCCAGAGCGAAAGCGTCAACCAGTGCATGGAAATGTACTTGTGTTGCACCGTGCACGACGCGCCCCGGCAATGGTGTCGATGGCTGCCTACAGCGGAATTCTGGTACAACTCGTCATTCCATTCCTCGATAAAATGCTCCCCCTTCAAAGCTCTCTACGGCGTCGGGCGCCATGGCACTCTGGGACAACAAGATGGTGCCCATGATCGACGGTGAGCCCTGGGACTAGGGCGTGCACATGGCGCGGCTGCGCGAACACATTCTCCGTGCCCATCACAGGTTCAAGAAGCAGACTGATCAGCATCGCACGAAGCGCTCCTTCGAGGTGGGCGACGTGGTTCTCCTCAAGCTTCAGCCCTATGCGTAGTCGTCGGTGGCAAACAGACCCTGCGCCAAGCTGGCGTACAAGTACTTCGGGCCATTCTGAGTGATCGACAAGGTCGGCAAGCTAGCGTACAAACTGGAGTTGCCGGCGGACAACAAGATCCACCTAGTCTTCCACGTATCCCAGCTCAAGCCATTCACCCCCAACTATACACCGGTCTTCTCCGAGCTGCCACGACCCCCAGACCTCGCCGGCCATGACGACGAACCGGTGGAAATCCTGGAGCGGCGCATGGTCAAGCGCGGTAACAGCGCCTTAGTGCAGGTTAAGGTGCGCTGGCGCAACAACGAGACAGCGACGACGACGTGGGAGGACTACGACACCCTTAGCCGCCGTTTTCCACAAGCCCCGGCGTGGGACGCACCATCGGCCGACGACGAGGACCAGCGCGCAGAACCTAAAGACGGCGCCCGTTCTGAAGGAGTGGGGAATGTCACACCTGCATCACCAAGAGATGATGCGGTGAACGCGTGATGGTGTGGACCCCTCTGCCATGTGGCATGGACCCACCTGTAAGGCAGGTTGACAAGTGGAGCGCGACTATATAGCCAGTTGTAGGCCAGTAGGCAGGGCATGCGATGTGTGTGGTGTATGAATCTGAACTCTCACCTAATTTGTACCTCCTCCCTTGGAAAGAAGCTTCTCTCCCAAGTCTCGATCTCATCCCCTTTCCCCTCTCGATCTGACCCCGTGTAGATGAGTTTGTGACAGGCGAGTGCTCCTGCCCATCGAGAACTCCGGCCTCCCCACGGAGATCTCGGTGGAGGTTGTCGTCGCCCCCGGTGGAGGAGGCTGGATCCGCTCCGTCGGGCTCATCTCTGTGAGGATGGTGGGGCCTCGCGTGGTGGCTTTGGTGCTCCAGAAGATTGGAGGTGGAGGAAGCAGGCAGAGGAGGAAAGGATGGGGTGCGCAACAACTGTGGTCTCGATCATGGAATCCATTCCCGGAAAATATTCCGTTGCGGGCTGAGGTTCCACTTGGTAGCGCTCGTGACCCCCTCCTGCATGCTGGTACACTGCCACTCTGACCGAGCCAGGAAAGACTGCACCGTGGCAGAAGAAAACCAGGCGGGAGGCGCACAGAAAATCAAAGAATCCCGCCACACTTTTAGGCCAGCAAATCTCAGCACGGATCTCAGCGTGCGCGTGGACGCGTGCGATGGTTGTGACCACAGTACGTTTTGATATCCACAATTTTTCCTATATATATATATATATATATATATATATATATATATATATATATATATATATATATACTAGCAAAAGAGCCCGTGCGTTGCAACGGGATAACAAAATTATGTTTCATCACTTATCACAATTGCTCTATCTCGTCACTGTCATCAACTTATTCATCCTTCTGCCCTTTTGCAAGTTTTATTATGTACACGGCCTTGTGGTTTCCATCGTCATACTAAGAAAATGCCAGTTAGAAATGAGAGGTGGAGGTCAAGGCCTACTCTGAGTGCCATCTTAATAACTCGAGCCTCGATCTGTTTTACTTTCCTTGTCAGCATAATTAATGATTCTGATTTTCTTGTATCTGGGTTATATAACCAAATGCTCCTCGTGGAGTTAGTGTCCACATCCCTTGATGGTAATCATTATAGCTGCAATTGAAGGCTGTGATGTTGCATCGAATATATTTGGGTGGGATCGTGCACATGGAAAATTTTGGTACCATCGACGATGAAGGGTAAAAAAGATGTTGGATACCTACAAATATATTCAACTTGAAAAATAATGCTTCCTCTATAAAGAGTTATAAGAGCGTTTAATTCTTTACAAAGGGAGTACGTGTCAAATAATGTATGGTCCGATAGAAAGCATCTACTTAGATTTTGCGACATCCGTTACTGCAGGTGCTGTTGCAGTTGATGGTCAGTTGGACAGCAGGCAAAGGTATGTATATCAGCTTGAGCTCCGAGTCAAAGAAGATATGTGAGTGACCGATTCAACGTTGATGACCGTGTCGGCCTCCCAGCGAGAGACCTGCTTCTCCTATGAGCTCCCACTCGAGGGAAGCGAGGCATGCGGAGCCAGCCTGGTTCCCAACATCTGCAAGCTCCCCACCTCGTTGTAAACTTGTAGACTATGCCAAATCACAAGTATGTTTAGGGGCAATCAAAAGTTGCGGTAGCAGTACTTCTTCTTCCGGTCTCTCCATGGAGTGCATACACGTATAAATGGTATGGTCAATCACAAGATGGCCAACTCCCCTACACTAATATGTGCATACGATGTGATCATCGAGGGTCCATTATACCATTGATGATTGATTGATGGAAGCAGCGGCTCAAGCGATTAATATAGTGGTACTAATGTACCTGGTCGAAAACGTGTTGCATGGCGTCTAGATCGTTGCGTCCACGCTCAAGGGCTGCTACTGATGGCGGCGACGACTTTGCTGAGGCGAGCCTATTTTTTCAAGAGCCGTGTTGGTCCTGATATTTTTATACATGTATATATCTAGAGTCCTATGTCCACGTTCAACATATTCATATGGAATATCAAAGGGAGATGAGCAAAAAAATGCGTGTATTGTTTGTGCCTGACTCGGACAAATATGGCGCAAGAAATTAGGCCGACGAAAGGATTTTTTAGGTATGTATGTATATTTAAAATTTATACACATTTTTCTTAGTTTTTTTTCATATATAACATGTTATATTTTGAGTTAGCGTTTGAAAGATGAATATTTCAAAGACCATTTTAATCTGTTCGACGTAAAAATTTAGACCGACGAAAGGAATTTTTAGGTATGTATGTATATTTAAAACTTATACACATTTTTCTCAGTTTTTTTTCATATATAACATGTTATATTTTGAGTTAGCGTTTGAAAGATAAATATTTCAAAGACCATTTTAATCTGTTAGACGTAAAAATTTAGGCCGACGAAAGGATGTTAGGTATATACGTATGTAAACTTAATAACTTA
>NC_057807.1:87328750-87330157 GCF_018294505.1 Triticum aestivum
AAAAAAAAAAATGAAACTCCGTGGGCACTAGCACCCACGGTTTTATTGATATAGAAGAAGCATCCCTCATGAGAATTCCAGAAATTCGTTCCCGACGTGGATCGAACTCTGGTCGTTAGGTTTACAATCATGCGCCCCCAACCACTGGGCTATGCCCACGTCCTCCCAGGTCAATTTCTTTCATTCAGCCCTGCATCTCCTAGATGGCTCGTTCAATCACTTCTACATAATCAGTTCTGTGACATGTGTGCTGCACAATAGGTGTTTGCAGCAATGTTTGAGCACTGTACCAGCCACGACCGCAGTCGTTGCATCCCTGAACTGTCATGGGCCTCCTGCGGCCTTGCTTCTTCCCCTGCCTTCTGCGCGGGCGAACCCCTTTTCGTCTTCCCAGGCACGGCCGCGACCTCCTTCTCAGTCGTGGCGCTCCATCCACCTTCCTCCCCGTCTAGCTAGTATAAGACACCTGCTGATTTTAGATCCTGCTAGCTTGGCATGGGCAGATTCCTTTACCAGGCAACACAAGTTTCGATTTTCGGAACGTGTGCTTGATTTTGAATTACATATGTTGTTGACAGGATATTAGAAGAGAGCTAAAGATAAAAGCGTTAGTGGTTCTTGAATCGGCGCCAAATATGGACATAGTCGTGCAAAGATCCCTGGTAAGCTAAATTGTTTGCTTTTTCCCCCTGGTTACTACTTTTTGGATGGATGGATACCTTGAGCGTTTCACATATATCCTCTTCTGCCTTTAGACAGAGCGAGCCTGTCCAGAATGCAACCATCATGAACTCGAATATTACACGAAGCAGGTTATTTGCTCACCTTCAGCTTTAGTTATGATTTTCTCTTTCTAGTTCTGAATCCTGCCGACCGACCTTCTTGACGTGCAATTGCAGCTTCGGTCGGCGGATGAGGGGCAGACTATCTTCTACGAGTGCCCGGAGTGCGGCCACGCGTTCAATGAGAACAGCTAAGAAAAAGGTTTCCTACTATCAGGGTATGGATATGGGTGGAAGAAACTGCTCCTGCCATTGGTTGACAATCGATGTTCAACAAAATTTCTCCTGCCATGCGTTGACCATTGATAGATTCCCTGCAGCGGCCAAATCCTGGTGCCGCTCGTGAACTTCGCCTCCATCAGCTCCACTTCGCCGGAGCAATTAGTCCAGAGGAGGAGGTGTAGCCGGTCCACCTGATCTCCGACGTGTTATTCTAACTCCAAATAAATTCTTTTTGAGTTCTATTCTTAGTCACATGTACACATGCAGGTTCTAAACTTCTTGTCCAGTCATTCTAGTACTGATGAAGATCGAGTTGACTGAAATAATATAGTCGATTCTTGAGACCCTTACTAGTCTTTCCATATATAGAAGTTGTGCCTGATATCCAAACATAACTTTTCTC
>NC_057807.1:87332062-87334603 GCF_018294505.1 Triticum aestivum
GTGGTCGTCCATTTTTAGTTGGATCCTACTCGCTGGAAACCACAACAGAGGTTGGTGCTGACCTTCTTCGAGACCGCCGCTCTCTCCCACATTTGCAGGCTCTACGGCAAGACATGCTGCCTCGACATAAAAAAATCTTCCATTTTTGTTTCTTTTAAACCCAAAACCTTGCTTACAAACAAACACAAAATAATAACATCGTCAGTCTGAACATTCCTGCTACTGAATTCGGTACTAGTTGTGTAATTTCTAGCTTCCACGCCCATTGTGAGTTGTTGTTACCAAGGGAAGAGTACATAGTTGATGTCTGTAGTTTACTGATGCAAAAGGTTATAAGTTTGTACTAAAAAATTGTAGTTTACTAAGGCAAAGAGTTATGCGTATTCAGCAGTCCAAGTAGTTGTCTAAACGGAAGTTTGGTAGCTGTCCAAATAATTGTCTAAACGGCAGTCTGAACATTCTTGCTGCTAAATATCTCTCCTCTCTCAAATTCGTTCAAATTTGTTGCTTGTTCTTGTTGTTGCCCTGAGTGCCCTCAAGTTGTTTGTTGTTATTCCCATGAGAAACCTTGTCTGGATGGAAAGTAGCATATATTCTACTCCCTCCGTTCCTAAATATTTGTCTTTATAGACATTTCAAATGACTACTACATACGGATGTATGTAGACATATTTTAGAGTGTAGATTCACTCATTTTGCTCCGTATATAGTCACTTATTGAAATGCCTAGAAAGACAAGTATTTAGGAACGGAGGGAGTATTCTATTCTTGCAAAAGCTTCATTCATGTTCTGTTTTGAAGTTACTTGGCATAAAAATTACTATATATGCTATTGTAAAACACTAGATTTCTTCTAAATGTGAAGTTTAAGCTCTCGGGATTTGCTCTTCTATTTTTTTTATTGATGCATGTTCATGAGCAGTTCAAAACCTAATATTTTTATTGACAATTTGAACTTGCAATCTTACTATCTTGTACTATTCTAAAAAAATTGTACTCATGCAGGTAATTGAAGGGTGCAGACTTGGCAGCGGAGTGGTTTGTTCAACAACAGTACAATGACCGAAAGAACATCAGTTCAAAAAATATGCAGGAGGTTTGGGAGCCAAACAACTGGTATTTTGTTGTGTTTTAATTTTTGGGTGCATGATTGAACAAAGAGAGAGAAATAATGTATGACATATATACTGTTGTTGCAGGAGGTTCAAAGATTGTCGTGGAGCAAGTTCAAGAGTTTGGTTTCATGTGGAAAAATGTGATTTTTTGGTCAAGATTTTGCATGATTGATAGCCATCAGTGGCAGCCGGCGAGCAGTTCAAGCCCGCATGCGCGAGCCGCCCATCGTCTTCCACACGTGATCCTATTGCTTGATGATGCTTGACATGAACTGAACTAGCTGGATGGAATTGTTTTTCTGCAATGTAATGTAAATGAATATGGTAAACAAACTGGGACACCAAATTGTTTTAGAGGTGGAGTTTGTGCTCCAGTTGAGTTCCAGCAGATTGTGGCTGCTGGTTGTTTCAAGTGAAGGTGGTCGGGCATTACTTGTGTAGGACTGAATGAATCTTGTATGTAAAGGAAACTGGATCAAATAGTCGTCAGTGTTAAGATTTAAAATTACATTTTGATCCATTCTCTTGTGATTTTAGGCTGAACTCCAATACTTGCATCCGCCACCCCAACACGGACGTGTTCCCTCAGTCCTCTCTCGACAAACCCAACAGTACAGGTTCTCCGGTGCGCCAAGTATTGCCTGTGGTGATGCCTGCATCATGGCCCATTGAGGAGATCTTGTGTATTCCACATAGAAGAAATATTGTTAGTTCATGAATATTTTCGCCAGGTAGAAAGTTTTGGAGAGGAAAACATAAGTTTTTAAAAGAAGGAATGGTAAAAATGTAAGTCCGTTCAACTATATAAACCATAAAAGTACGATGGTGATGACATTGACAGTAAGGATAAGGATGAGAAAGAAAATTAAAAACTAAAACTAAAAAAACATCGAGTGATTATTTTTTGAGAAGTACAAACTCTCTAGTACCATAAGTACCATAAATTAAAAATTAAGAATTGCCTAAGTTCTGACTCAAGGGGACAAATTTGCAAAAAAAAAATCATAGCAGTAAAGGTTCGAAGGAAAAAAAGCAACTTAACAAATGGAAAAAACGGCAATGGATTTATATTATGTTAATCATGGGTGTGCTCTTGTTTGTCAGCTCATGTGTGCTCTTGTTATCAGGTCGTGTGCCAACTTGTTATCAATTTTGTGTGTGTGTGAGTTGGAAAACCAAGTGTAGCTGCTGCAGAAAAAAGGCATGGGATGTGCTGCCCTCAGTCCTCTCTCAACAAATCCAGCAGTGCGGGTTCTCTGGTGCGCCAAGTATTGCCGGCGGCGATGCTTGCATCATGGCCCATTGAGTAGATGCAATTTTCCTGGTTTTCACAGACAACATGGATTTTAGTTCAGCTACATAAACCACGCAGGTTCAGTGATAATGATACCATAAGTTCGGACAAGAAAATAAATAAGAATTAAAA
>NC_057807.1:87334613-87335430 GCF_018294505.1 Triticum aestivum
AGAAAATTTTAAATTCTACAAGTTCAAGTGCTCATCCACACATGATAATTCAAGTTGGTAAAAGTTTAAAATGGTAAAAAGTTCAAGTTACAAAACAAGAGAAATCTAGAACATTCGTTGCAAAAAAAAAATTGACTTCAAAAAAAAGAAACACGCAAAAAAAATTGGCAAAAAAATAACATTCAGTTCAACAATAAAAACCATGCAAGTTCGGGGCTAGGATACAGTACACTGTTGAAAACTTACGAGAAAAAAATTACCCATAAAACAGAGCAAAATATAATTAGTAGAAACACACTTAATACAAACCCATGCAAATATCAGTACAAGTATACTTTTTTGGAACCATTCAAAATTACTGTACCAAAAATAGCTCAGTACAAATATACACATATATCAGTACGACTACTCTGTTTTCCAGACGAGAAAACAGCAGGATCCGTCATGCCATATTCGAAATTACTCTTAAACGGTTGTAAAGTAAAGAAAACGTCCAACATGACTAAGTTTCGCATTTTCGATAGCTATCCAACGGTATATTATTTGCCCCATTTCGACAAACTTTTTAAAAAACCGTGTTTGAAACCAATTTTAACCGTATTTGAATTCGTATTTAAATCATAAGGAATTAGAAAAAAGCTTTCTATACGCAAAAGTTGCGCATTTTTCATAGCTTTCCAACGCCGTATCATTTGCGTCAATTCGACAAACCCTTTGCAAAAAATAGTGAAAAAACGTTTCGCCCAGAATTTCACCATTTTTCAAATTACTTTTGAATCATATAGAATTTGAAAAACTAGTAGATATATGGAAGATG
>NC_057807.1:87335537-87338109 GCF_018294505.1 Triticum aestivum
CTCAATTCTGACAAACCGTTTGAAAATTAAGTTCAAAATACGGTTCGCGTTTTTGGTTTTGAAAAAAACGGTTTTTCCAAAACTGCTCTTAAATCATAATTTTTTGCAAAAACAAATTATAAGATTGTAATGTGGATGTAAAGAGCTTTCCAACTATATATTACACGCCTCATTTCGACAAAAATAATTGCAAAAACATTCGAACTAAAAAAGACGATTTTTAACAGCAACAGAAAGCATCAGTTTAGCCGCTCGAATTTCATCAGTTATAGCGCATGAATTCATCAGTTCAAGTAGGGTAACAGAATAATATTCTATTACGCGTAACAGAATAGCCCATATGTATATACATATATATATATTACAAAAACACTTCCATTCAAAATTCGGAAAATGTTAATCTTGCAATTGAAAATTATTAAACCTGTATAGGAAAATGTTTTTGATGTATAAGAAAAATGTATAAATTTAAATGTAAAAGTAGAAAGTGTTAATTGTCTATACTAAAAATGCTAATCATACGTGTGAAAAAATTGTGACAACTAATAAAAGTCAAATATTTCAAAAACATTTATGTGACACTTAAAAATGTTTATAAAAATGCTAAAAAATTTGTCTAACTAAAACTGAAGTCATATTTAAAATATTTAAACTTGTTTAGAAAAATGTTAATAGTGCATTTAAAAATGTTAAACGTGTGTAGGAACATGTTCTGATGTATACAGAAAATGTATAAATGTAAATCTAAAAAGTAGAAAATGTTAATTGTGTATATGAAAAATGTTAATCATTTGTATGAATAATGTTTGCGGCAATTAAGAAAATGTCACCCATTTCAAAAGAATGTACATTACATTAAAAAATATATTCACATGTTTCAAAAATGTGTTCATGTCATTTTCAGAAAATGTTCATGCAATGTAAAAAAATGTTTTCATAGTTCAAAAAATATTCTTATCACTTGAAAAATGTTTTAACGTGTATCTGAAAAATATATTCAAAGCATGCTTTGTAAAATGTTAAATGTGTATAAAAAGTGTTGCACATCTATACAAAATGTAAATGTGTATGAAAAAGTATAGATGTATTAAAAAGCCAAAGAAACAAAAATAAAAGCGAAGAAATAAAAAAACTGAAAACCCGAGAAAGAAACAAAGAATAGCAAAGTATAAAGAAGCAAAAGGAAAAACCAAAGAAAATCGTTCAAAAAACCGAAAACATCAGGAAGAGAAAAAAAGAAAACCCCAAAACGATGAAAAAAAACTAATGAGGCCAAAGGAAAATAAGAACAGAAAACAAAAAAGAAATAAAAAGAAAAAATGAACTTAACTGATCGAACTAAGCGACCGCACGCAGGCAAGTGAAGGCAACGAGCGACCCACCTTATGCGCTGACCCGTAGTAATCCGCTTGTAGGCGATTCCTGTTTGGAATCGGCACGGGAGAGACATAGCGAAATCACTAGTTAAGGAGTACTCGTTGTGAATATCACTCCAACTTCTTCAGGTTGCGGACAAGTGGCGCGCTGCATGTGCGCCACTTGTCGCGACCTGGGAGTTTTCCCTTTTTTCGTAGATCCGTTTATCCAAAGCGTTTTATCTTTTAAACCGTGCGTCCAGGGCCGTCTCCAGAAATTAGGGGGCCCGGTGTGAAATGCAAATGCTGCCCTAAAATCTAAAAATTCCTATAGCTAAAAAATACTCACTTCTTCACACACAAAAAACATACTGTACTATTTAAATTATATAACTTTAAATATATATCGTTTCAAACAATATCTAGATATATATCTCATACCGACTATCTTTCCCCAAACAGTCCACCACTGAGCAACGAACGTATAGCAATTTGTTAATTAGTTGGACAACTGGATTCACATGTTTCAGCATACTCATTAGTCATCAACTCTTGGACAGAAAAAATAGCCTAGAGAAATCAGCTTGGACGCACCTGATGGGCCTGGACAGTTAGTCTGTGATGCGTAAATCAAATCTCCTGATCGATTTGACCACAGCCTTGGCGCTCAACCATCGGCAGTTTTCTGCTTTGCTTGGCGGCGTTGGCCCCTGCTAGCCCGGCGCTGATTTCTGTTCGAACTCATGGCGTGAATTCTACCGCCTGGCACTGCCGTCCAATCCTTGCGATCGCGCCGATGCCAAGCAGAAACAATCAAGCCGGGGACCTCGGGAATGCCGGAAAAGAAACGACGACCTAATTAATCGGGAGCAGGCTCACATCGTGAGGGATTTCGTTCAGAGAGGAGGCTCGGGCTATCGGACCAGGCTGGGCAGGCCAAGAACCATGCAAACAAAAGGAACGAAACGACTCCTTGGCGATCGATCGCGAGAGCGATCGATTCCGACCGCGCGTAGCGCACTTCCTGTTTCCTTTCCTTTTCTAGCTCGTTTCCTTTTTCCTCCGCCGCAGCTGCCCTGCCGCTTCCCTCCCCCCTCCTCGCTGTCGGCTCCTCCCACCGCCGCCGCACTCATCGCCGTGAACACCGCCGCCGCACTCATCGCCGTGAACACTGCCGCATCCCCATCCACACAGCCCCGCCTAGGGCTGCTGGTACA
>NC_057807.1:87341837-87342400 GCF_018294505.1 Triticum aestivum
CACTGCCATCCTGTCTTAGCGTAAACGCGAGTCGAGGCGGACGTTGTCGCGGTAGCGACGACGGACGCCGAGACGAGCACGTGACACCACTCCCACCCTGTCTATCTTAGGGTTACGCGAGTCGAGGCGAACGTCGTCGCGGTAGCGACGACGGACGCCGAGACGAGCACGTGACACCATTCCCACCCTGTCTTAGCGTAACGCGAGTCGACGCGGACGTCGTCGCAGTAGCGACGACGGACGCCGAGACGAGCACGTGACACCACTGCCACCCTGTCTTAGCGTAACGCGAGTCGAGGCGGACGTCGTCGCGGTAGCGACGACGGACGCCGAGACGAGCACGTGACACCACTCCCACCCTGTCTATCTTAGGGTTACGCGAGTCGAGGCGGACGTCGTCGCGGTAGCGACGACGGATGCCGAGACAAGCACGTGACACCATGGCCACCCTGTCTATCTTAGGGTTACGCGAGTCGAGGCGGACGTCGTCGAGGTAGCGACGACGGACGCCGAGACGAGCACGTGACACCACTGCCACCCTGTCTTAGCGTAACGCGAGTCGA
>NC_057807.1:87342754-87343737 GCF_018294505.1 Triticum aestivum
ACCACTGCCACCCTGTCTTAGCATAACGCGAGTCGAGGCGGACGTCGTCGTGGTAGCGACGATGAACGCTGAGATGAGCACGTGACACCACTGCCACCCTGTCTTAGCGTAACGCGAGTCGAGGCGGACGTCGTCGCGGTAGCGATGACGGACGCCGAGACGAGCATGTGACACCATTCCCACCCTGTCTTAGCATAACGCGAGTCGAGGCGGACGTCGTCGCGGTAGCGACGACGGACGCCGAGACGAGCACGTGACACCATTGCCACCCTGTCTTAGCATAACGTGAGTCGAGGCGGACGTCGTCACGGTAGCGACGACGGACGCTGAGACGAGCACGTGACACCATTCCCTCCCTGTCTTAGCGTAACGCGAGTCGAGGCGGACGTCGTCACGGTAGCGACGACGAACGCCGAGACAAGCACGTGACACCATTCCTACCCTGTCTTAGCGTAACGCGAGTCGAGGAGGACATCGTCGCGGTAGCGATGACGGACGCCGAGACGAGCATGTGAGACGAGGACGTGACACCATTCCCACCCTGTCTTAGCGTAACGCGAGTCGAGGCGGACGTCGTCGCGGTAGCGACGACGGACACCGAGACGAGCACGTGACACCACTGCCAGCCTGTCATAGCATAACGCAAGTCGAGGCGGACGTCGTCGCGGTAGCGATGACGGACGCCGAGACGAGCACGTGACACCATTCCCAGCCTGTCTTAGCGTAACGCGAGTCGAGGCGGACGTCGTCGCGGTAGCGACGACGGACGCCAAGACGAGCACGTGACACCACTGCCACCCTGTCTTAGCGTAACGCGAGTCGAGGCAGACGTCATCGCGGTAACGACGACGGACGCCAAGACGAGCACGTGACACCATTCCCACCCTGTCTTAGCGTAACACGAGTCGAGGCGGACGTCGTCGCGGTAGCGATGACGGACGCCGAGACGAGCATGTGACACCCGTGCCACCCTGTCTTAGCAT
>NC_057807.1:87343747-87344697 GCF_018294505.1 Triticum aestivum
CAGCGTCGAGAGGATGACGCGAGGCGTCGCGGTGTCCAGGTGATGCAGGCGAGCAGGGTGGTGGCGTGGCGAGCTCGGCCGCGTGCGCCGAGTGCCTCCTCTGCCTACTGGCGCGAGGAGGAAGGCGACAGGGGAGGGAGGCGGCGGTGGGCTGGGCCAGCGGGAGGAGCTGGCCAGCTGGGCCGGCTACAGGTAAGTGGCCCAGGTGGCCTTCTCTCTTTTATTTTTTTGTTCTGTTTTATTTTCTTTTTATTTAATTTCTTTGCCACTGTTTTCAATTCCAAAATAATTTCAAACAGTGCCAAAACATTCTGAAATATTTTATGTTACCTCTCTGGACTATTCCAAGAGTACATAAAACATTTCAAAGCATTTGAAAATATATTCATTATATATTATGAATATATCCCCAAATTCAAATAGATTATTGATTTAAATTCAGAGACCAAATAATTCCTTAAAAATATTCCAGAATTTTGGTTTGATATATAACTCTTGCCAAAATTCACAAAACTATTTTTAGGGCATTTTGGATTCACAGAATGCAATTTAAAGGGTGCTTGCCCTTCTTTTAACTAGGGTTTTGAGGCTTCTGAATTCCTCAGTTCAAATTTCATTTGAATTTAAACATGATGCAGACATGAAGCTAGGCTAGAGCAATGCCAGAAGCTAGGGATGTGACAGTCGAGGCGGACGTCGTCGCGGTAGCGACGACGGACGCCGAGACGAGCACGTGACACCATTCCTACCCTGTCTTAGCGTAACGCGAGTCGAGGCGGACGTCGTCGCGGTAGCGACGACGGACGCCGAGACGAGCACGTGACACCATTCCCACCCTGTCTTAGCGTAACGCGAGTCGAGGCGGACGTCGTCACGGTAGCGACGATGGACGCCGAGACGAGCACGTGACACCACTGCCACCCTGTCTTAGCGTAACGCGAGTCGAGGCG
>NC_057807.1:87345118-87345659 GCF_018294505.1 Triticum aestivum
GCGACGACGAACGCCGAGACGAGCACGTGACACCACTGCCACCCTGTCTTAGCATAACGCGAGTCGAGGCGGACGTCGTCGCGGTAGCGACCACGGACGCCGAGACGAGCACATGACACCACTGCCACCCTGTCTTAGCGTAACGCGAGTCGAGGCGGACGTCGTCGCGGTAGCGAAGACGGACGCTGAGACGAGCACGTGACACCACTGCCACCCTGTCTTTGCGTAACGCGAGTCGAGGCGGACGTCCTCGCGGTACCGACGACGGACGCCGAGACGAGCACGTGACACCATTCCCACCCTGTATTAGCGTAACGCGAGTCGAGGCAAACGACGTCGCGGTAGCGACCACGGACGCCGAGACGAGCACGTGACACCACTGCCACCCTGTCTTAGCATAACGCGAGTCGAGGTGGACGTCGTCGCGGTAGCGACGACGGACGCCGAGATGAGCACGTGACACCGCGGCCACCCTGTCTTAGCGTAACGCGAGTCGAGGCGGACGTCCTCACGGTAGCGACGACGGACGCCGAGACGAGCA
>NC_057807.1:87345917-87346677 GCF_018294505.1 Triticum aestivum
CACAGCCACCCTGTCTATCTTAGGGTTACGCGAGTCGAGTCGGACGTCGTCGCGGTAGCGACGACGGACACCGAGACGAGCACATGACAACACTGCCACCCTGTCTATCTTAGGGTTACGCGAGTCAAGGCGGACGTCGTCGCGGTAGCGACGACGGACGCCGAGACGAGCACGTGACACCACTGCCACCCTGTCTTAGCATAACGCGAGTCGAGGCGAACATTGTCGCGGTAGCGACGACGGACGCCGAGACGAGCACGTGACACCACAGCCACCCTGTCTTAGCGTAACGCGAGTCGAGCCAGACGTCGTCGCGGTAGCGACGACGGACGCCGAGACGAGCACGTGACACCACTGCCACCCTGTCTTAGCGTAATGCGAGTCGAGGCGAACGTTGTCGCGGTAGCGACGACGGATGCCGAGACGAGCACGTGACACCACAGCCACCCTGTCTTAGCGTAAAGTGAGTCGAGGCGGACGTCATCGCGGTAGGGACGATGGACGCCGAGACGAGCACGTGACACCACTGCCACCCTGTCTTAGCGTAACGCGAGTCGAGGCAGACATCGTCGCGGTAGCGACGACGGACACCGAGACGAGCACGTGACACCACGGCCACCCTGTCTTAGCGTAACGCGAGTGGAGGCGGACGTCATCGCGGTAGCGACGACAGACGCCGAGACGAGCACGTGACACCACTGCCACCCTGTCTATCTTAGGGTAACGCGAGTCGAGGCGGACGTCGTCGCGGTAGCGACGA
>NC_057807.1:87346687-87347269 GCF_018294505.1 Triticum aestivum
GTCGAGGCGGACGTCGTCGCGATAGCGACGACGGACGCCGAGCCGAGCACGTGACACCACTGCCACCCTGTCTTAGGGTAACGCGAGTCGAGGCGGACGTCGTTGCGGTAGCGACGACGGACGCCGAGACAAGCATGTGACAACACTCCCACCTTGTCTTAGCGTAACGCGAGTCGAGGCGGACGTCGTCGTGGTAGTGGTGACGGACGCCGAGACGAGCACGTGACACCATTCCCACCCTGTCTTAGCGTAACGCGAGTCGAGGCGGATGTGAACGCGGTAGCGACGACGAATGCCGAGACGAGCACGTGACACCACTGCCACCCTGTCTTAGCGTAACGCGAGTCGAGGCGGATGTCGTCGCGGTAGCGACGACGGACGTCGAGACGAGCACGTGACACCATTCCCACCATGTCTTAGCGTAACGCGAGTCGAGGCGGACATCGTCGCGGTAGCGACGACGGACGCCGAGACGAGCACGTGACACCATTCCCACCCTGTCTTAGCATAACACGAGTCGAGGCAGACGTCGTCGCGGTAGCGACGACGGACGCTGAGACGAGCACGTGACACCACTCCCAC
>NC_057807.1:87347279-87347855 GCF_018294505.1 Triticum aestivum
CTAGCGACGACGGACGCCGAGACGAGCACGTGACACCACTGCCACCCTGTCTTAGCGTAACGCGAGTCGAGGCGGACGTCGTCGCGGTAGCGACGAGGGACACCGAGACGAGCACGTGACACCACTGCCACCCTGTCTTAGCGTAACGCGAGTCAAGGCGGACGTCGTCGCGGTAGCGACGACGGACGCCGAGACGAGCACGTGACACTGCTGCCACCCTATCTTAGCGTAACGTGACTCGAGGTGGACGTCATCGCAGTAGCGACGACGGACGCCGAGACGAGCACGTGACACCACTGCCACCCTGTCTTAGGGTGACGCAAGTCGAGGCGGACGTCGTCGCGGTAGCGACGACGAACGCCGAGACGAGCATGTGACACCACTGCCACCCTGTCTTAGGGTAACGCGAGTCGAGGCGGACGTCGTCGCGGGAGCGACGACGGACGTTGAGACGAGCACGTGACACCGCTGCCACCCTGTCTTAGCGTAACGCGAGTCGAGGCGGACGTCGTCGCGGGAGCGACGACGGACGCCGAGACGAGCACGTGACACCGTTGCCACCCTGTCTTAGCGTAA
>NC_057807.1:87347865-87348631 GCF_018294505.1 Triticum aestivum
TCGCGGTAGCGACGACGGACGCCGAGACGAGCACGCGACGCCACGGCCACCCTATCTATCTTAGGGTTACGCGAGTCGAGGCGGACGTCGTCGCAGTAGCGACGACGTAAAAATGTTGGTGTTTTAAAAATTTGGTAGAAATTTCAGAAAATGTTGTTCATTTCAAAAAATGTTCGTGTTTTAAAAAATGTTCTTGTTTTCCTAAAAAAATTCACAAATTCAAAAGTTGTTCATTTCTATAAATATGTTCTTGCTTTTTAGATTTTCTTATTAATTTAAAACTTGTTCGTAGTAGATCAATTTAATGTCGATTCAACCGAAAAGCATTAGATCAATTTACTTCAGTAAGCTATTTTTTGTTTAACTAAATTTTATTTCTGGATAGTATTAACCGAAAAGCATTAGATCAATTTACTTCAGTAAGCTATCTTAGGGTTACGCGAGTCGAGGCGGTCGTCGTCGCGGTAGCGACGACGGACGCCGAGACGAGCACGTGACACCACTGCCACCCTGTCTTAGCGTAAGGCGAGTCGAGGCGGACGTCGTCGCGGTAGCAACGACGGACGCCGAGACGAGCACGTGACACCACTGCCACCCTGTCTTAGCGTAACGCGAGTCGAGGCGGACGTCGTCGCAGTAGGGGACGACGGATGCCGAGACGACCACGTGACACCATTCCCACCCTGTCTATCTTACGGTTACGCGAGTCGAGGTGGACTTCGTCGCGGTAGCGACGTCGGACGCCGAGACGAGCACGTGACACCAC
>NC_057807.1:87348641-87349523 GCF_018294505.1 Triticum aestivum
CACGGCCACCCTGTCTTAGCGTAACGCGAGTCGAGGCGGACGTCGTCGCGGTAGCGACGACGGACGCGGAGACGACCACGTGACACCATGGCCACCCTGTCTTAGCGTAACGCGAGTCGAGGCGGACGTCGTCGCGGTAGCGACGACGGACGCCGAGACGAGCACGTGACACCATGGCCACCCTGTCTTAGCGTAACGCGAGTCGAGGCGGACGTCGTCGCGGTAGTGACAACGGACGCCGAGACGAGCACGTGACACCACTGCCACCCTGTCTTAGCATAACGCGAGTCGAGGCGGACGTTAGGAGTGGAATGGTCATCACTTATTGTAGCAGTTTTCTGAAAAAGTAACATCTTTTCATGCAGTGACATTAATGTGGCCATTGAGAATTTGAGAAGTAATTTTCAGGAAAAGTGTATCTTTCATCTTGCATAAAGATTGCATCCTTAACTTCTCTTTCTTTCCAGTTCTACTAATTTTCTGTTTGGTAGGTGGGTACCATATCATTTTTTTTATTTAGGAAACATTATTTAGGATTAAGTCTTGGTTGGTGAACTGTTCCTCAGCTATGAACTCTTTTTTACATTCACCAAATGTTATTGGAACTATGTATAGTTCCTCGTATTGTCATGTACTTTGGTTTAACCTACAGTGTAATATTTGTTAACACATAGTCTGTGTTTCACTAATGTGAACTAAGACTTTCATGTACTGTGTATGACAGCTGCATTTGTACCGACTGATTATAATGTGCTTTGCTGCATTTGTACCGACTGAATTATAATGTGCTTTGCTGCATTTGTACCGACTGATTATAATGTGCTTTGCTTCTCATCGCACAACTGATAATTTTCTGAAATACTCACTCTATTTTAATCAAGG
>NC_057807.1:87349533-87350068 GCF_018294505.1 Triticum aestivum
CGTGACACCACTGCCACCCTGTCTTAGCGTATCGCGAGTCGAGGCAGACGTCGTCACGGTAGGGACGGCGAACGCCGAGACAAGCACATGACACCACTGCCTTCCTGTCTTAGCGTAATGCGAGTCGAGGCGGACGTCGTCGCGGTACCGACGACGGACGCCGAGACGAGCACGTGACACCACTGCCACCCTGTCTTAGCGTAACGCGAGTCGAGGCGGACGTCGTCGCGGTAGCGACGACGGACGCCGAGACGAGCACGTGACACCACTGCCTCCCTGTCTTAGCGTAACACGAGTCGAGGGGGACGTCGTCGCGGTAGCGACGATGGATGCCGAGACGAGCACGTGACACCACTGCCTCCCTGTCTTAGCGTAACGCGAGTCGAGGCGGACGTCGTCGAGGTAGCGACGACGGACGCCGAGAGGAGCACGTGACACCACGGCCTCCCTGTCTTAGCGTAACGCGAGTCGAGGCGGACATCGTCGCGGTAGCGACGCCGGACGCCGATATGAGCACGTGACACCACTACCACCC
>NC_057807.1:87350315-87351873 GCF_018294505.1 Triticum aestivum
CGACGATGGACGCCGAGACGAGCACGTGACACCACTGCCACCCTGTCTTAGGGTAACGCGATTCGAGGCGGACATCGTCGCGGGAGCGACGACGGACGCCGAGACGAGCACGTGACACCACTGCCTCCCTGTCTTAGCGTAACGCGAGTCGAGGCGGACGTCGTCGCGGTAGCGACGATGGACGCCGAGACGAGCACGTGACACCACTGCCACCCTGTCTTAGCGTAACGCGAGTCGAGGCGGACGTCGTCGCGGTAGCGACGACGGACGCCGAGACGAGCACGAGACACCATTGGTTTTTTCTCTTCCATGCTGTAGCACAGAGTCCATAAGTTTCATTGTTGTTGATTTTTGGGCAGTTACATATTTAAGTGCAACCTGTTTTCTTGTTCACGCTGATTTTCAAAGACCAAACTATTTGTCAGATAAAGACAACTCATTTCACCATTGGTTTTTTCTCTTCCATGCTGTAGCACAGAGTCCATAAGTTTCATTGTTGTTCATTTTTGGGCAGTTACATATTTAACTGCAACCTGTTTTCTTGTTCACGCTGATTTTCAAAGATCAAACTATTTGTCAGATAAAGACAACTCATTTTTAGCAGTTCATAATATTGTCGCTGTTTAGGGTCTAGTGTTTTCTTCCTTGGTTTTGCATCACGACGCTTCACCCATGTTTTGACTATTTAAGTTGGTGTACAACTGTGCATGGTATGTAAATATAATAGTCTGTTCTAACCTATTCTCTGCTTTTTTTCAGAGCGTGAGCTCCGACCATTCAGAAAAACAGGGACATTGTGAATTTACTAGATTGCGACAAGTCTAGACAGGGAATAGGCCGAGTTTGCAATGAGCAGCTTGCAGAGCTACTATGGCCTGAGTTCTCAAAGAGGAGATGACATGGATTTAACTACATTAATGTCCTTGTACAGCAAGGGAAGCTCCCAAGGTATTGGAAGTGAAATACTCCCAAATTCTTCTTCTCCACCTTGATAGTACACAAAGCATTGGCGGAGGCAACGGGGCGACCAAAGAATTAGTTCATTGGTTCCATACGCCATGGCAGAAAGTGGAGGCCGATCCCCGGGATGACCCTTTCTGCCGGATTCAATTAAGATGATCAAAAGTTTTTTGCCGAGGCCTATTTTCCGGTATGCGTTTGAATTTGGACACAGACTCAGAGAACGCTGGGATCTTCATGTGGTGGAGCTCCAAGTGGACCTTCAACCATGAGTCCTTCACCTGTCCGTTGCTCGATGGTCTGCCCAAACCTGTGCCGGGTCGTACGATGAAAGCTGCTTTGACTGAGTTCTAGTCAATGTAGCGGCACAATAGGAGTTATTTTTGTATTACCACTCTGCTGTTGCAAGCTTCATCTGTGATCTGTTATGTCATTCATATGAGCTAAGTTGAGAGGGAAATGGAAGAGGAGGCTTGGTTCGACACCACTGCCTCCCTGTCTTAGCGTAACGCGACTCGAGGCGGACATCGTCGCGGTAGCGACGACGGACGCCAAGACGAGCACGTGACACCACTGCCTCCCTGTCTTAGCGTAACGC
>NC_057807.1:87352238-87352891 GCF_018294505.1 Triticum aestivum
TCTTAGCGTAACACGAGTCGAGGCGGACGTCGTCGCGGTAGCCACGACGGATGCCGAGACGAGCACGTGACACCACTCCCACCCTGTCTTAGCGTAACGCGAGTCGAGGCGGACGTCGTCGCGGTAGCGACGACGAACGCCAAGACGAGCACGTGACACCACTGCCACCCTGTCTTAGTGTAACGCGAGTCGAGGCAGACGTCGTCGCGGTAGCGACGACGAACGCCAAGACGAGTACGTGACACCACTGCCACCCTGTCTTAGCGTAACGCGAGTCGAGGCGGACGTCGTCGCGGTAGCGACCACGGATGCCGAGACGAGCACATGACACCACTGCCACCCTGTCTTAGCATAACGCGAGTCGAGGCGGATGTCGTCGAGGTAGCGAAGACGGACGCTGAGACGAGCACGTGACACCACGGCCACCCTGTCTTAGCGTAACGCGAGTCGAGGCGGACGTCCTCGCGGTACCGACGACGGACGCCGAGACGAGCATGTGACACCATTCCCATCCTATATTAGCGTAACGCGAGTCGAGGCAAACATCGTCGCGGTAGCGACCAAGGACGCCGAGACGAGCACGTGACACCACTGCCACCCTGTCTTAGCGTAACGCGAGTCGAGGCGGACGTCGTCGCGGTAGCGACGACGGA
>NC_057807.1:87353124-87353645 GCF_018294505.1 Triticum aestivum
CGACGACGGACGCCGAGACGAGCACATGACACCATTCCCACCCTGTCTTAGCGTAACGCGAGTCGAGGCGGACGTCGTCACGGTAGCGACGACGGACGCCGAGACGAGCACATGACACCATTCCCACCCTGTCTTAGCGTAACGCGAGTCGAGGCGGACGTCATCGCGGTAGCGACGACGGACGCGGACGAGCACGTGACACCACTCCCACCCTGTCTTAGCGTAACGCGAGTCGAGGCGGACGTCGTCGCGGTAGCGAGGAGGGACGCCGAGACGAGCACGTGACACCACTGCCACCCTGTCTTAGCGTAACGCGAGTCGAGGCGGACGTCGTCGCGGTAGCGACGACGGACACCGAGACGAGCACGTGACACCACTGCCACCCTGTCTTAGCGTAACGCGAGTCGAGGCGGACATCGTCGCGGTAGCGACGACGGACACCGAGACGAGCACGTGACACCATTCCCACCCTGTCTTAGCGTAACGCGAGTCGAGGCGGACGTTGTCGCGGTAGCGACGAC
>NC_057807.1:87354110-87354747 GCF_018294505.1 Triticum aestivum
GCCGAGATGAGCACGTGACACCATTCCCACCCTGTCTTAGCGTAACGCGAGTCGAGGCGGACGTCGTCGCGGTAGCGATGACGGACGCCGAGACGAGCACGTGACACCCGTGCCACCCTGTCTTAGCATAACGCGAGTCGAGGCGGACGTTGTCGCGGTAGCGACGACGGACGCCAAGACGAGCACGTGACACCAGTGCCATCCTGTCTTAGCGTAACACGAGTCCAGGCGGACGTTGTCGTGGTAGCGACGACGGACGCCAAGACGAGCACATGACACCAGTGCCACCCTGTCTTAGCGTAACGTGAGTCGAGGCGGACATCGTCGCGGTAGCGACGACGGACGCCGAGACGAGCACGTGACACCAGTGCCACCCTGTCTTAGCATAACGTGAGTCGAGGCGGACGTCGTCATGGTAGCGACGACGGACGCCGAGACGAGCACGTGACACCATTCCCTCCCTGTCTTAGCGTAACGCGAGTCGAGGCGGACGTCGTCACGGTAGCAACGACGAACGCCGAGACAAGCACGTGGCACCATTCCTACCCTGTCTTAGCGTAACGCGAGTCGAGGAGGACGTCATCGCGGTAGCGATGACGGACGCCGAGACGAGCATGTGACATTACTGCCACCCTGT
>NC_057807.1:87354757-87355780 GCF_018294505.1 Triticum aestivum
TTTTTTTCAATGACTGAACAAAAACTTGACCACCGACAGTTCTAGTCCTTTACTGTTTGGACTCTACGATATTAATTGACTTCCCTAAACATGTGTAACCGGCCCTGATTTATTGCTTAACTTACTTGGGAAGTGAAACACAAACCAAAGGAACTCTGAATAAGCATAGCTCATAGCTCAGCTCTAAATTTTTACTGTGCCAATCTTGAGATATCTGCATGGAGTTCTTTTTCTACATACTTTTAGTCATTCTGAATTTTTCATATGACCTTCCTGAAATTGTGTGCACTTTGTTTTTTCTACATGAATCCTCTACAATACATGTACTTGTCAATTGACTTAATTTCCTCTTCAGGTTGTCAATGTTGCTGCAAGGCTGGACAAGTCACCTTTTTGAAACCATTTTGCTTCACTCGTTTTGAAGACCATATACAAGTTTCATATTTACTTTATATTTTATTGACCAGAAAGGCTACAAAGTACGGGTGCTAAATTAGAATGGACTTTTCATATGTAGCCAGTATGTTGCACATATCTTACTTGTGGAAATGATTTATTACAAGCGTTGTAATATTATAAATGTGAAGGACATATGTTGAATTTTCTATTGTTGGGTATGAATGGATTTGAATGCTAAGTTGAGATATCTGTTTATGCCTATGTTTTAATTCCAAAATATGCCCTATTTAGCCATTTTGTTGTTGTTTTGGAAACATGTACAAAGGGAGATTTTTTGATGGGAAATCCCCTATCTGCCCTTCATCACCAGTCTGCCGAGACGAGACCGTGACACCACTACCACCCTGTGTTAGCGTAATGCGAGTCGAGGCGGACGTCGTCGCGCTAGTGACGAAGGACACCAACACGAGCACGTGACACCATTGCCACCCTGTCTTAGCGTAAGGCGAGTCGAGGCGGACGTCGTCGCGGTAGCGACGACGGACGCCAAGACGAGCACGTGACACCATTACCATCCTGTGTTAGCATAACGCGAGTCGAGGCGGACGTCGTCGCGGTAGCGAC
>NC_057807.1:87357585-87358243 GCF_018294505.1 Triticum aestivum
GTAATGCGAGTCGAGGCGGACGTCATCGCGGTACAGACGAAGGACGCTGAGACGAGCACGTGACACCACTGCCACCCTGTCTTAGCGTAACGCGAATCGAGGCGAACGTCGTCGCGGTAGCGACGACGGACGCCGAGAGGAGCACGTGACACCACTGCCTCCCTGTCTTAGCGTAACGTGAGTCGAGGCGTACGTCGTCGCGGTAGAGACGACGGACGCCGAGACGAGCACGTGACACCACTGCCACCGTGTCTTAGCGTAATGCGAGTTGAGGTGGACGTCGTCGCGGTAGAGACGAAGGACACCGAGACGAGCACGTGACACCACTGCTGCCCTGTCTAAGCGTAACGCGGGTCGAGGCGGACGTCATCGTGGTAGCGACGACGGACGCCGAGACGAGCACATGACACAACTGTCACCCTGTCTTAGCGTAACGCGAGTCGAGGCGACATCGTCGCGGTAGCGATGACGGACGCCGAGACGAGCACGTGACACCACTGCCACCCTGTCTTAGTGTAACGCGAGTCGAGGCGACGTCGTCGCGGTAGCGATGACGGACGCCAAGACGAGCACGTGACACCACTACCACCCTGTCTTAGCGTAACGCGAGTCGTGGCGGACGTCGTCGCGGTAGCGACGACGGACGCCGAGACGAGCA
>NC_057807.1:87358253-87359223 GCF_018294505.1 Triticum aestivum
TGTCTATCTTAGGGTTACGCGAGTCGAGGCGGACGACGTCGCGGTAGCGACGACGGACGCCGAGACGAGCACATGACACCACTGCCACCCTGTCTATCTTAGGGTTACGCGAGTCGAGGCGGACGTCGTCGCGGTAGCGACGACGGACGCCGAGACGAGCACGTGACACCACTGCCACCCTGTCTTAGCGTAACGCGAGTCGAGCCGGACGTCGTCGCGGTAGCGACGACGGACACCGAGACGAGCACATGACCCCACTGCCACCCTGTCTTAGCGTAACGCGAGTCGAGGCGAACGTCGTCGCGGTAGCGACGACGGACGCCGAGACGAGCACGTGACACCACAGCCACCCTGTCTTAGCGTAACGCGAGTCGAGCCGGACGTCGTCGCGGTAGCGACGACGGACGCCGAGACGAGCACGTGACACCACTGCCACCCTGTCTATCTTAGGGTTACGTGAGTCAAGGCGGACGTCGTCGCGGTAGCGACGATGGACGCCGAGACGAGCACATGACACCACTGCCACCCTGTCTTAGCGTAACACGAGTCGAGGCGGACGTCATCGCGGTAGCGACGATGGACGCCGAGACGAGCACGTGACACCACTGCCACCCTGTCTTAGCGTAAATGCGAGTCGAGGTGGACGTCGTCGCGGTAGCGACGATGGACGTCGAGACGAGCACGTGACACCACTGCCACCCTGTCTTAGCGTAACGCGAGTCGAGGCGGACGTCGTCGCGGTAGCGACGACGGATGCCGAGACGAGCACGTGACACCACTGCCACCCTGTCTTAGCGTAACGCGAGTCGAGGCGGACGTCGTCGCGGTAGCGACGACGGACGCCGAGACGAGCACGTGACACCACTGCCACCCTGTCTTAGCGGAAACGCGAGTCGAGGCGGACGTCTTCACGGTAGCGAGCATGTGACACCACTGCCACCCTGTCTATCTTAGGGTTACGCGAGTCGGG
>NC_057807.1:87359233-87359543 GCF_018294505.1 Triticum aestivum
TGCCACCTGTCTATCTTAGGGTTACGCGAGTCGAGGCGGACGTCGTAGCGGTAGCGACGACGGACGCCGAGACGAGCACGTGACACCACTGCCACCCTGTCTTAGCGTAACGCGAGTCGAGGCGAACGTCGTCGCGGTAGCGACGACGGACGCCGAGACGAGCACGTGACACCACAGCCACCCTGTCTTAGCGTAAACGCGAGTCGAGGCGGACGTCGTCGCGGTAGCGACGACGGACGCCGAGACAAGCACGTGACACCACTGCCACCCTGTCTTAGCGTAACGCGAGTCGAGGCGGACGTCGTCGCGG
>NC_057807.1:87359553-87360166 GCF_018294505.1 Triticum aestivum
TAGCGACGATGGACGTCGAGACGAGCACGTGACACCACTGCCACCCTGTCTTAGCGTAACGCGAGTCGAGGCGGACGTCGTCGCGGTAGCGACGACGGATGCCGAGACGAGCACGTGACACCACTGCCACCCTGTCTTAGCGTAACGCGAGTCGAGGCGGACGTCGTCGCGGTAGCGACGACGGACGCCGAGACGAGCACGTGACACCACTGCCACCCTGTCTTAGCGGAAACGCGAGTCGAGGCGGACGTCTTCACGGTAGCGAGCATGTGACACCACTGCCACCCTGTCTATCTTAGGGTTACGCGAGTCGAGACGGACGTCGTCGCGGTAGCGACGATGGACGCCGAGACGAGCACGTGACACCACAGCCACCCTGTCTATCTTAGGGTTACGCGAGTCGAGGCGGACGTCGTCGCGGTAGCGACAACGGACGCCGAGACGAGCACATGACACCACTGCCACCTGTCTATCTTAGGGTTACGCGAGTCGAGGCGGACGTCGTAGCGGTAGCGACGACGGACGCCGAGACGAGCACGTGACACCACTGCCACCCTGTCTTAGCGTAACGCGAGTCGAGGCGAACGTCGTCGCGGTAGCGACGACGGACGCC
>NC_057807.1:87360266-87361438 GCF_018294505.1 Triticum aestivum
TTTTTTTTATTAATTTAAAACTTGCTCGTGGTAGATCAATTTAATGTCGATTCAACCGAAAAGCAGTAGATCAAGTTACTTCAGTAAGCTTTTTTTTGTTTAACTAAATTATGTTTCTGGATAGTATTAATCGATAGGGAATAGAGGGATTGGCTCATTTTTGTGTGTGTAAAAGTTGCTATTCGTTTTTGTTTTTTTGGGGGTTGAAAGTCCTAGTTTATTTCAATTAAAAGTGGACTTTCCCGCCCACTACTGTCCCTGAAAAGCCGCTGGCCCAGAAAGAGAATGAGCGGAATAGCAGGCCCAAAAGAAAAAATATATGGAAAGGGAATAGAAGCTAGGGGAGGTATTGGGCCAGCGCTGGGCCAAACTCAAGAAAGGGAATAGAAAGCGCTGGGCCAGCGGTGCTCGTCACGGGATCGATCGAGAAAAGGGAATAGAAAGCTGGCGATCGATCGCTATGTTGTCGTTTTGCTGCGGTCGGAAATCGAGCGCGCCGGCTCCGACGCGCGCGCGCGCGTTAGCCACGCCCCAAAAGGAAATAGCCTGCTGGAAAATATAACTAGGCCCAAAAACAAGGGGGCCCTGAAATATTGGGGCCCTGTGCGGTCGCACAGTTCGCACAGGCCTGTGAACGGCCCTGCGTGCGTCCAAATCTCGAACCGCTTTCGCTGTTTGATTCCTCGCGTCGAGATCTTCAAAACTAGATCCCATGTTGATAGGTTCTGACGAACTTTTTTTTACGAAAAAACCGGATGGAAAAACGAACCGGGAGCACGGATTTTCCCTTTTCCGAAAGAGGCACGCCCATGCCTCTGACGAAATCACAACCATGTCTCTCGCGAAAGCAAAACCGTGACTCTCGCGAAAGAAAAAAAACAGAAAACGCGTTTTTTCCGTTTCCGAGGAGGCACGGCCGTGACTTTCACGAAAGCACAACCGTGCCTCTCGCGGAAGCAAAAAACGTGACTCTCGCGAAAGAAAAGATAGAAAACGCATTTTTTTCCGTTTTTGAGAGGCACGGCCGTGACTCTCGCGAAAGCACAACCATGCCTCTCGTGAAAACAAAACCGTGACTCTCGCTAAAGGAAAAGAAAAACAGAAAACACGTTTTTTTCCGTTTCCGAGAGGCACGACTGTGACTCTTGCGAAAGCAAACCGTGCCTCTCGCG
>NC_057807.1:87361448-87362952 GCF_018294505.1 Triticum aestivum
CGCGCGCGCGCGTTAGCCACGCCCCAAAAGGAAATAGCCTGCTGGAAAATATAACTAGGCCCAAAAACAAGGGGGCCCTGAAATATTGGGGCCCTGTGCGGTCGCACAGTTCGCACAGGCCTGTGGACGGCCCTGCGTGCGTCCAAATCTCGAACCGCTTTCGCTGTTTGATTCCTCGCGTCGAGATCTTCAAAACTAGATCCCATGTTGATAGGTTCTGACGAACTTTTTTTCACGAAAAAACCGGATGGAAAAACGAACCGGGAGCACGGATTTTCCCTTTTCCGAAAGAGGCACGCCCATGCCTCTGACGAAATCACAACCATGTCTCTCGCGAAAGCAAAACCGTGACTCTCGCGAAAGAAAAAAAACAGAAAACGCGTTTTTTCCGTTTCCGAGGAGGCACGGCCGTGACTTTCACGAAAGCACAACCGTGCCTCTCGCGGAAGCAAAAAACGTGACTCTCGCGAAAGAAAAGATAGAAAACGCATTTTTTTCCGTTTTTGAGAGGCACGGCCGTGACTCTCGCGAAAGCACAACCATGCCTCTCGTGAAAACAAAACCGTGACTCTCGCTAAAGGAAAAGAAAAACAGAAAACACGTTTTTTTCCGTTTCCGAGAGGCACGACTGTGACTCTTGCGAAAGCAAACCGTGCCTCTCGCGGAAGCAAAACCGTGACTCTCGCGAAAAAAAAAACAGAAAACGTGTTTTTTTTCGTTTTCAAGAAGCACGGCCGTAACTCTCGCGAAAGCAAAACCATTACTCTCGCGGAAGCAAAACCGTGACTCTCGCAAAAGAAAGAAAAAAAGAAAACGCGTTTTTTACGCAAAGAAAAATTGAATTTTCTTTTGTCAAAAAGCTAGGGAAGACTGGTGAAAAACCAAAACGTCGGAAAACCCCGAAAAAAACCGTTTAAAAAGCCAAAAACGCGTGCGAAAAAATAAAATAAAAAAACAAAATCCGGAAGGAGCGACCAAAGCACGACACGTGACGAATGACTGAGAGCGTGCCAAATGGCGCTGATCGTTGCAGACTCCCGAAGAGCACTCGTTAATTAGTTGCTCTCGAAATATAGACCTCGCGGATATGAGAGGAGGCATCATGCGTTGCTGGAGGTTGGATCCTTCTAGCTGGGCTACTAACATGTAGATAAATTGAGTCAGCCCAGTAGGTTAGTACATGTCGGAGCCAAACGAGACCATATCTAGATGTGAGCAATCTCATTTAAAACATCACATTACTTCTCATAGTTTATATTCTCAGTAGTTTAGTAATTATTTTCCATCCATTCTAGTACCTTAGTTTAATTCTCTCTTTTGTCGTCTTCCTTAAGAGCCTACTTAAGCGAACTATTTTCGAACTCTAATATGGGTGTGAGCGTACTTTCATAAGTGACAACACAGCTATGGGAATTGTAGTACCTTTCTTTTTGCTCCCTATGGGATTGACAAATACCTTATTGCAAAATTGCTACATAGCCATGTGCGCTTGGGAGGGGGGGGG
>NC_057807.1:87364151-87366166 GCF_018294505.1 Triticum aestivum
AGTCGAGGCGAACGTCATCGCGGTAGCGACGACGGACGCCGAGACGAGCACGTGACACCACAGCCACCCTGTCTTAGCGTAACGCGAGTCGAGCCGGACGTCGTCGCGGTAGCGACGACGGACGCCGAGACGAGCACGTGACACCACAGCCATCCTGTCTATCTTAGGGTTACGCGAGTCGAGGCGGACGTCGTCGCGGTAGCGACGACGGACGCCGAGACGAGCACGTGACACCACAGCCACCCTGTCTATCTTAGGGTTACGCGAGTCGAGGCGGACGTCGTCGCGTTAGCGACGACGGACGCCGAGACGAGCACGTGACACCACTGCCACCCTGTCTTAGCGTAATGCGAGTCGAGGCGGACGTCGTCGCGGTAGCGACGACGGACGCCAAGACGAGTATGTGACACCACTGCCACCCTGTCTTAGCGTAAAGTGAGTCGAGGCGGACGTCGTCGCGGTAGCGACGACGGGCGCTGAGACGAGTACGTGACACCATTCCCACCCTGTCTTAGCGTAACGCGAGTCGAGGCGGACGTCGTCACGGTAGCGACGATGGATGCCGAGACGAGCACGTGACACCACTGTCATCCTGTCTATCTTAGGGTTACGCGAGTCGAGGCGGACGTCGTCGCGGTAGCGGCGACAGACGCCGAGACAACCACGTGACACCACTGCCTCGAGGCGGACATAGTCGACCTTGTCACGCCAAATTCACACAAAAAATGTTCGTGTTTTAAAATTTTGGTAGAAATTTTAGAAAATGTTGTTCATTTCAAAAAATGTTCGTGTTTTAAAAAATGTTCTTGTTTTCCTAAAAAAATCACAAATTGAAAAGTTGTTCATTTCTATAAATATGTTCTTGCTTTTTGGATTTTTTTTATTAATTTAAAACTTGCTCGTGGTAGATCAATTTAATGTCGATTCAACCGAAAAGCAGTAGATCAAGTTACTTCAGTAAGCTTTTTTTTGTTTAACTAAATTATGTTTCTGGATAGTATTAATCGATAGGGAATAGAGGGATTGGCTCATTTTTGTGTGTGTAAAAGTTGCTATTCGTTTTTGTTTTTTTGGGGGTTGAAAGTCCTAGTTTATTTCAATTAAAAGTGGACTTTCCCGCCCACTACTGTCCCTGAAAAGCCGCTGGCCCAGAAAGAGAATGAGCGGAATAGCAGGCCCAAAAGAAAAAATATATGGAAAGGGAATAGAAGCTAGGGGAGGTATTGGGCCAGCGCTGGGCCAAACTCAAGAAAGGGAATAGAAAGCGCTGGGCCAGCGGTGCTCGTCACGGGATCGATCGAGAAAAGGGAATAGAAAGCTGGCGATCGATCGCTATGTTGTCGTTTTGCTGCGGTCGGAAATCGAGCGCGCCGGCTGGGACGCGCGCGCGCGCGCGTTAGCCACGCCCCAAAAGGAAATAGCCTGCTGGAAAATATAACTAGGCCCAAAAACAAGGGGGCCCTGAAATATTGGGGCCCTGTGCGGTCGCACAGTTCGCACAGGCCTGTGGACGGCCCTGCGTGCGTCCAAATCTCGAACCGCTTTCGCTGTTTGATTCCTCGCGTCGAGATCTTCAAAACTAGATCCCATGTTGATAGGTTCTGACGAACTTTTTTTCACGAAAAAACCGGATGGAAAAACGAACCGGGAGCACGGATTTTCCCTTTTCCGAAAGAGGCACGCCCATGCCTCTGACGAAATCACAACCATGTCTCTCGCGAAAGCAAAACCGTGACTCTCGCGAAAGAAAAAAAAAACAGAAAACGCGTTTTTTCCGTTTCCGAGGAGGCACGGCCGTGACTTTCGCGAAAGCACCACCGTGCCTCTCGCGGAAGCAAAAAACGTGACTCTCGCGAAAGAAAAGATAGAAAACGCATTTTTTTCCGTTTTTGAGAGGCACGGCCGTGACTCTCGCGAAAGCACAACCATGCCTCTCGTGAAAACAAAACCGTGACTCTCGCTAAAGGAAAAAAAAACAGAAAACACGTTTTTTTCCGTTTCCGAGAGGCACGACT